>NC_137050.1:5213670-5288670 GCF_032717465.1 Coenobita brevimanus
TACATTATTTACATTTCTATTTTATTTACACTGTGTTATGCACTGTCACTTGAAGTAACTTATAAAACTATTTTCCACTGTTCACTTATATTTACATTCATTGCTTTCACTTGCTGTTTACACATTATTTACAATTCCACTTGCACTGTTTTACTCACCAGAACGATCGTAGTCACTCTCTATCAATTGTCAGCCCTTTACCTCTTTCCACACGAGGTTTAGTAGGGGTTAGAGGTCACATGGCCCTTTGCATGGGGCTAAAAAGCGGCGGAAGTTAACAGGAGTGAATCCGACGTACTTTCACCTTGAAAGACGACAGTAAACTGATACTGGTGGGCCTGGCCCCCTACATGGGGAGAATGCATTACTGCCAACATCAGCCTCGTGAGAGCTGCTAATATATAGCTATGAAATGATTGGCAGGAAATCTAGACAATACATTATAAATTAGGTAGTTACTGGTGAATGTAAATATCACTTGGGCTTCTCCCTTCCCTCCTTATACAGGTAAGCCCTTAATTCACGTGAGGGTTAGGTTCCCAGACCTTTCGCGTATGTGGTAAATTCGCGTATACGTTTTTCCCTTGTGTGCACATAATTACGCATGTCAGTTAAGTGTATTACATCTGAATAATACTGTTTATGCACTACATACACCTTATAAACTAGCCTAAAGTATGAAAAACAACAAAAATGTAAGAAATTTAAAACTGAAACCTGACAAGCAGAGGCATAGGTGGAGACACTTCAGCAGTCTGGTGCACTAGCCCTCACTGCCTCACGTATGCTACATTCTGCCTTCTTTATTGTATGAACAGTTGACTCATTCACCCCAAACACATGGTTCCAAGACAGTTCACAGGCGTAGGTGGAGACACTTTAACACAGTCTGGTTCACTAGCGCTCACTGTCTCCCATATGCTACGTTCTGCCTTCTTTATTGTATGAACAGTTGACTCACCCCAAACATACGGTTCTGAGACAATTCACCATCAAGTCAATTCACCGTCAAAACATGGACGATTCCCCATCATTCCATTAATATACAGTACCCTCGCGTCCAACATGCGTTAGTCCAGCACGATTCGGGTCCAGCACGGAGAGCAAATAATTAGTATTATTTAATACGATTTAATTACTGCAACACGAGTGTGATAGCATAACACTCACAGAGCTCCGAGAAGTGGATGAAATCCACAGAGTTAACCTCTTGCACGATCACCCTCGGTCCAACACGGTCATACTGGACATTCCCATGATGATGATAGCCAATGAAAACTTCTGATCAAGTAGCCTTCCCTGCCTGCTATCGTGACGTGATCGTGATGCCACCCAGTTAAAAAAGCTTCTGCTGTCACGTGATGTTTTGTTTAAATTTCTCCCGCCACAGCGCCACTCAGTCGCATAATTCGCATTGGAAGGTGCTTTTTTCTTGCTGCTTTTTCTGCCCTTGTTACTGCATTTTACCCAGCTCACGATGCCTAGGAAGCCTTCTGAGAACCCCAAGAAGCGTCGGCACCTCCATCAGGCCACCAAACTAGAAAGCATCGAGAGGAAGAAGAAAGGGGAGAGGAAAGTTGACATTGCCAAGGCCTACGACATGAATGAAACCAACGTGAGGACCATAATAAAAAACCAAGACAAGCTCCTGGCAGCCGAAGGCTATCACACGGCACTTCATACCAGGTTTGCCGAGGATACGATGGTAAATCGGAACGGTAATGTGGTAAAATTGCCGACGATACCACGGGCATTTGGAATTCATCTGGATGGATTCCTGCCGAGGATACGACAGGCAAAACAGTGTGACCAAAACCCAGGCGACTCAACAGAGAATGTATCGTACTACAGCATTGAACATTTAGCCTGACACTGAATACATATTAATATTTTAGAATAAATATCAATCGTTTTGAAACCCTTCTCATCGGCGTGTGTACCAGTTTATAAACAAAGTTGCTTCTCCTTATTCTCTACCGAGTCAGCGACAGCGATCACTTTCCACAGTCACGAGACGGGGATCTGGCAACAGTGTGAGAAGCATGCCCTTTGCCGAGGATTACAGAGTGCTAGGACAGGCAGAAGCAGGACCTTCCATGGCTGTGAACGAAGATAGTGATTCTGAGTGTGATTTCGAAGGATTTATGAGGGAGGTTGAGGAGGAGCAACAGCCATTACCCACTAGTGATGCCAGCAGCCATCCTCCGGGTACATAGTAGGACTACCTACAGCCTTGGATACCACCTTCCATTCCCAGCAAGCCCACCAACACTATCCTAAAAGGTTAGTTATCATTCATAGCACAGTATCATTTATTATACTTACAATAGTACCAATATATGTATAGGTATATGGTAGGTATTTAGGGTGACTTTTCCTAGGGTTGCTGACATAATTCATTTTTCCCCATAAGCTCTATTGTTTGTCCAACATGTTTTTGGTCCAACACGTGACCCATGCATGACAATATTACCGTGTTGGATGCGAGGGTACTGTACTTATTATTGATTAATTAATACTTTAATAACTGATTTTCAGGGGGATTTTATAACTCATATAAGTAAAAAACTAGTGTACTGTACTTTGCTAAATAAACTGGTATGTAAATAAATGACGGGGAATCGTCCTGACAGAGAATTGTCGCCGACATTCCTCCCTGAAGTTTGTCCAACACTTTAACTTTCTCTGTCAGTGACACCACTTTACCAGCCCGCTTTGGTGTGTTACCACATGCATCACTAGCACTACGGTTAGGCCCCATGTTGGCAGACAAGGCAAGCAATCACTGGAAGGCAGAAAAATAAGCCACAAATAACGATTCGCAAGTCACCCATGGTTCGACCATTGGATTCAAACTGACTGTGTGGTGCATGGTAGACCGACCTGCCACACATACATACACACACACACACACATACATATATGTATGCACACGGGCAGCAGGTAGGCATTTTTATATTTTATTTATTTCTCTTGTATATTAAAATTACTTATTTGAATACTATAATTTTTTGTTTTAATTATTGTACGAAAAATTCGTGGATAACCAAAATCGCGTGAATTAAGGGATTACCTGTATATATTTTTATTACGAGAATAGATTATACGGCATATTTCAAGAGGAAATAAACAGCGAAAATTAGCGAGCGAGTGCATGTGAGGTGTTGTCAGGTGATAATTAGCCAATTCCAGGTGTATGGCACTATCACTTGCCTTATTTCTTTGTGGTATATATTATTTGGTATAAGAATAGGGCATAGGGCTTATTTCAATGGATAAAATCAGTGGAAAATTCCAGGGAAGATTTACTTAGCATAGAATACAGTGTGGTGGCCTGCAATAATTAGGTAGTTCCAGGTGAATGTAAATATTACTTAGGCTTCTGCCTTCCTTTCTTGTATATATTTTTATTACGAGAATAGATTATATGGCATATTTCAAGGGGAAATAAACAGCGAAAATTAGCGAACGAGTGCACGTGAGGTGTTGTCAGGTGATAATTAGCCAATTCCAGGTGTATGGCACTCTCACTAACCTTATTTCTTTTTGGTATATATTATTTGGTATAAGAATAGGGCATAGGGCTTATTTCAATGGATGAAATCAGTGGAAAATTCCAGGGAAGATTTACTTAGCGTAGCACGGCCGGGCAGGCGAGAGGATAGGGTACTGGAGGGGGGGTAGGGAGGGGAGTCAAGAATGGGGAGAAATGGCTAAATTGTCAACAATGGATGGGAGTACAGATGAGATTAAGAGTGCTGACTAGTCTTGGACATTGGCAGTACTGATAGATGATACAAGCCACCATTTGAAAGCCCGGGCGAATTCAAAATAACACAGAATCGCAAAAGTGACGTCCCGCGGTATGATCCCTTGCTCCCAAGCGTCACGAAAGTGACGCCCCGCGGTTAAGGGGTTAAGAGATTGATTAAGGTTATATGTAGCCCCTTTTCCAGTTAAAAAGATATATATATATCTCCTGGGCAGAATAAAATTGCAAATGCCAAGAAAAAAGAAAAAGACATTGTTCTTCACTGGGATAAACAAGGTCTGCACCCTTTTTACTTAAATCTGGTGTAGAATTGCAGTCTTTTCATTGTGTATGCTGAGTTGTAATAATAGATTAATGCTAGAATGTGGTGCTAGTCAGGAAGAAGTTCTGTGAAATGGATGTATAGCCATAACAGTTATGTTTTTCTGCTGTGGAGCAGTGTTAGATAAGGTGCAAAAGGACAAAAGTCTGGACAAAAATAAGATGAAAAGAGTATAACTGATATTTTGTATGTGTGCAGGTGCAGGTGAACTGGACAGTCGTGTTCAGGTGGTGTGTTTATTGAGGCAACATTTGGAAGCAGTTCTGTGGTTCTACCACTGTGGTTTGCTGGCACCTTCACCCTCTGATGACCTACCTGAAGAGCAGTCTGTTGGTGTGTCCTTCCCAGCAGACCTCCTTGCACATATCTATCACAACAGGTCAGTCTAGAAGTTAATTTTTTGCATGGTAGTTTATCAGTGATCTTCACTTTTAGATAGGAAAACTGTGGTGCAATGTAAAATTCACGCCATTGTTTCCCATCACTACCCTGGTGTTGGTATCCATAAAGAAAGCAAATGTAAACCAGCTAAATCTTAGGCTGCAGCATGCATGCCTGATGGGATGGTCAGGGTGCAGGAGATTTTAATAATTGACCTTTTTTACATTAAGAATTTTGATTGGAAATACTTACCATGCATTAATAAAAATCCATATGCAGTGTAATCAGTCTTTCTGCGTAGAAGCAAAAGAAAGTAGAAGACTAAGTGTCCCCATTCATTTGTAGCAACAATCTGAAGATTCCTTGTTTTGGCTGTTGGAGCCTATTTTTCTTAATAGCAGCCAGGTAAGCAGGAAGTAGTCACCACCAACCCTGTATTCCAGGAATAGACTGCAAGTTCTATGCCCTGAGTCATATGTAGCAAAAATCGGAAAGGGGGAGATGGTGGATTCAGATTGGTTTTGTTGGTTTTATGCGTGTGTGTGTGTGTGTGTGTGTGTGTGTGTATTTACTTAGTTGTGATATACAGGAAATGAGCAATGCACGTGAGGTCCTTTCTCCATCTTAGAGTCAAAATTTGCTTTAAACCCGTTAAGTTTTTTTGACCGGACGATCTCTTTGTCCAGGCCATTCCACATGTCAATGGATCAATGTGGAAAGTTGTATTTCTTGATATCCCTGAAGCAACTTGTCTTTTTCAATTTCTTTCCATGTCCACATGTTGCTCCCCCATCCCATACAAACAGATCTTCTCTGTCAATTTTGTTTACTCCCTTCATGGCCCTGAACACTTTAGTCATGTCACCCCTCTCTCTTCTTTCTTTTAGGGAAGGCAAACCCAGCTTTTCTAGCCTTTCCTTGTACAAAAGATCTGTGAGGCTAGTGATCACCTTGGCTCTTTGTATTCTCTTGATCTTTTTTATACAGTAATCCCTCTACTATCTGATGTAATAGAGCCAAAGGCATGTCCAGAAAGTGGTCCCATCCGGATAGTGGGCCCCAGCCTCCTGGAATTGTACTTAAGGACCCATCCTAACTTTGAAAGTCACCTAAATAACTCCCTACTGGACATGCATAGCACGTATTTAAACCTATTTAAGACCCTATTCACACCAATAATGAACATAAAGCATGAAATAAATGAAAAGGAACCAAAGAATGAGGAATTAGAAGTGACTGTACCTCAGCCAGGATACTTACAATGTCTGTGGCCGCCTTCTCTAAGTGGTGAAAATGCTCTTGAAGCCATCCATCCATCCATCATCCAATCCTACGTTGCCCCATGAGGAGCGTAGGAGCCTGGGGCTAGGCAGTTGGTCTCGACATTCAAGATGAGAGTGACCAGCCTCACTCATCCCTGAGTGGCATTACGTGAACAATAAACCCCAACCACCCCTTGGATATAAACCTGCACCGGCTCAATCCGATTGGAGCAGAATAATTACCCACTAAACCACCAGGCGCCAAAATTTGGTTATATGGTTACCACCCAGCGTAGTAAATAGTTTCCTGGTGTACAGGAAACCATTTGGCTTGTCACTCAATATAGAGTCACCCATAGGCAGAAGGAAGAGGAAAGAGTGAAGGAATGAAAGACAGAAGAGGGAGTGTAAAGTCACCCATGGGCAGAAGGATGAGGAAAGAATGAAGGAAAGAAAGATAGAAGAGGATGGAAGGAAAGAAGAATGGAGGAGAGGACGGGGCAGACACCCGAGAGCAACACTACATTGAACTTGAAGCATGTACAGTAATCCAGTGTTGTGCCGCACTTATAGTAATTCTTTGCACTGTGAGTTATAATTGTTTAACATTGCACATTCCATTAATTGCACCACGCCAGTTTCAACCGCCAGTTTTCACTCCACAGTTAATCCTTTCCACTCTAAATTCTAATTTCTTAACACTGCACAACACTGTAAACTCCCGTGTGGTCTAGTAGTGAGGTGTTGCGGTTTATTCACTGTTTATTCACAAAAACGAGCACATGCGGCATCCATTACGATAAGCATCTACTCATGATCAAAGTTAGGCAGTAACTGTTGGTAAGGGTGAAGCAGGGTTGCCAGACCGCAGCTCGACCACATTACCAAACTCCTCAATTTTCTTTACCAAATCTAACTTTTCATTACCAAATCCTTAAAGCTAGCGTTTATTCTTCACTAATTATATATACAAATGGAAATACATGCAATCACTCTCCTTATAATTAAGAGCAAGTTGATTATTTTCACGCTATGTAGGCTAGTAGATTAATCAGAGAGAGCAGACAATCCACCATCTCCATCCTGTGTATTCACATACATGTGAAAAATTCGTTTGGT
Organism: Coenobita brevimanus; assembly: GCF_032717465.1. Taxonomy (NCBI): domain Eukaryota; kingdom Metazoa; phylum Arthropoda; class Malacostraca; order Decapoda; family Coenobitidae; genus Coenobita; species Coenobita brevimanus. The sequence continues at coordinate 5,220,527 of NC_137050.1, forward strand.
AATACATTATTCTGATTCATTACCAAACAAATTTTTCATTACCAAATTGGCCCACATTTGGTAATGAAAAATACCAAATGGCAACCCTGACAGGGGAGGGGGGAAGAGGGAGGAAGGAAGGGGTGAAGGGGCCGTGGTGTAAACAGGTGTTCAGCGCTGGGTAGCAATTTCAAATTACGGGTGGGAAAAAATTCGGATTTTGAGGGGATTTTTTTCTTTCTTTGGCCATTTTTGGGTTCTGAAGGTCCAGGCCCACAATATCCGGTAAGTGAGGTGTCCGGAAAGTGGGCGTCTGGATAGTACGGGGATTACTGTATCTTTCTTTTTATGTGGAGAGCACACTACTGCTGCATATTCCAACCTGGGGCGGATCATAGCCACTATCAGTTTTTCCGTCATCTCCTCATCCATGTAATGAAATGCCACTCTTATGTTTGTCAAGAGTTTATAAGTTTCTCTGACAATCTTATTGATATGTTTTTCAGATGACAAGATCCTGGACCAACACTCACAGATCCTTCTCTTCTCTCATTTTTGTGATTGGTTCCTTTCCCATCGAATAATTCTGTGATTGCCTCCTGTTACTTTTACCCATTTCCAGTATTTTGCATTTTTTTGTGTAAAATTTCATTTCCCATATCCGGCTCCTGTCATAAATCCTGTCCAGATCTTCCTGCAGCATTTTACAGTCCTCTTCAGCTTCTACTCTGCTCATTATCTTTGCATAACAGACTTGCATAAATGTTCATTCCATCCACCTTATCGTATATATAAATCAGGAACGTTACAGGTGCTAGCACTGAGCCCTTTGGGACTCCACTTAATACTTCTCTCCACCCTGCCATTTTGTCCTTTATTATGGCACTAGTCTGTGTATCTCATGAAGTCTCTTATCCACTCCAAGACGTTCAGTTAACACATTAGTCATTTATGGGGTACAAAGGCTTCATCCAGATCTAAATACACACAATCCACCTAGGCATCTCTCCCCTGTTGGGTGTCAGTCACCTTTGAGTAAAAGCACAGCAGATTAGAGACTCATGACCTCCCAGTTCTGAATCCAAACTGACTTTCTGCCAAAATGTCCATATCTTCCAGATATTTTATCCATCTGTCTTTCAAGATTCTTTCACACAATTTTGTGACCACGCTGGTCAGGGACACTGGTCTGTAATTCAGGGGTTCATCCTTATTTCCTCCTTTGTAAATTGGTACCACATTGGCCCTCTTCCATTCTTGAGTCACTTTTTCTTCTTTCAGGGAACACACAATTAAACTGTGAATCTTATCTGCCAGTCGATCTATGCTTTCCTTCTGTACCCAGTTAGAGATTCCATCTGGTCCTGGGGCCTTCCTTACATCTTGAGTTTCCAGTAATTTATACACTTCCTGCACTTCCACTTTTATATCATTTAGCCGTACATTTCTAGTCACTTTCTCCCCCTCCACAAAATCACTTTTTTAGTGAAAACTAGTTGAATACATTTGTTCATTATTTTAACTTGTATTGCCTCATCTTTATAGACCTCTTCTTCTACTATCAGTTTGTTGATTCCTTCCTTTTGTTTCAATTTGCCATTAACAAACCCATATAACAGTTTAGGTTCTTCCTTACATTTGTCAAATATACCATTTTCAAAGTTCCTTTCTTCCTCTCTGCTTATTCTTGTATATGAATTTCTAGTTCTTTTATCATCTTGATTTTTTTCTGTCATTACTTCTCCTTCTTCGTTCGTTCTGTGCCATATCTAGAAAGATATCCCACTTCTTCTGCATCTCTCTTGTTTCTCTGAATTTTATCCAGTCCACATTTTCAAAAAATTTCCTCAGTCCTGTAAAGTTTGTTTTCCCAAAGTTGTATCTTCTCTGCCTATAAAGCTCATTTCTTGGCACCACATTCCCTTGTATCATTCGGAACTCAATCACTACATGATCATTTTTTCCTCTAGGACACAGATATTTCAGGGATTCCGTTATGTCAGGTTCTTTGGTTAACAGTAAATCTAGTCTTGCTACCATGTCATCTCCTGTAAATCTTGTCTCTTCTTTTGACCCGCTGGGTTATTACATTATTCATTCCTATATATAATAGTGTACTACCTCACGAGTCTTCATTAACTCCAGATTCCCACTCCTCCCTGTTGACCTCTTTACAATTAAAATCACCCACCATTGATATGTTGCTTTTCTCAATAGTTTTCTTTAGGTATGTGTGATGACATCTCCTGGTATTCATCCAGGTGTGTGTGTGTGTGTGTGTGTGTGTGTGTGTGTGTGTGTGTGTGTGTGTGTGTGTGTGTGTGTGTGTCTTGCTTTTCTTTCAGGTGCATTGTAATCTGCATTCCATGCAACATTCTTTTTGGGTCTGATATATTTCCCTTAACTCTTCAGTCCAGGTGACATTCATTATTTATATTCAGTTTGGAATGGCCTTGCACTGACGAGATTTACTAATGCTGAATATATCCCCTCCATTTTGTAAAGTATATCTGAATGTGAATAATATTATTGTGATGGCTGGAGTAGAATGAAAAGACATCTTTGGACTCACAGGGTTAATTCAACAACATTTCGCAGGCGCTTAGAGATCCAGCGCCTGAGTTCTGCCCTGAAGGGCAATGAGATCCTTATGATAGATGGACTGTTGGAGGAGGCTGGCAAAGGTGGATGTAATGCTGGCAGCGTGGTGGGGCAGGCATGGGAGGAAGAAGGTGGAAATGGCTTGTACCCACCTCCCTCCCTCCAATCCTTGTTGTCCATCTTCCTCCTCCCGGATGTGACTACAACAACCAAACACAGAATAGTACAGTATCTTTTCCTGGATTTAGCATCACTTCTGACTGATGGGTTAGTGACTCAAGATTTTTGTATAATTATGATTCAAAAGTTTGGTTATTAACAACCAAACACAGAATAGTACAGTATCTTTTCCTGGATTTAGCATCACTTCTGACTGATGAGTTAATGACTCAAGATTATTGTATAATTATGATTCAGAAGTTAGATTGTAATTGTGGTTATTACTGGTGTGTGTTTTATTATTGTGTTAAAGTAACAGGTGATCATATAGGATAATTCGGCCTTACACACGCACACACACACCTAGAAGAAAATGTCTAAGCTTCTCATAGGTTATGTCAGTAAGTTGATCCCATTTTAGGCAAGAGCATTTGACATAATTTTAAATAAATGACATCCACCCTGCCCTTAAAGTCACACCCTTTCAGCTATTATCAGAGACCCATGGAAAGTCACTGTAAAATTTATAAATGATTATGAATTGTGTTATACAGGACATTGTTTTATCAATAGGAAGAAAATTACTTTAGCCATTTAGGTGCAGCTGTTAGGTGTGAATCTACAGACAGGTTGGCAGACACAGGGTATACCAGATATCTGACCTGTGGTGTGGTATCAGACTGCACTAGTAGAATGAAATTGCCTGTTGTGTATTACTTATTTATATTATTTATATATTTTGGCAGTCGTTTCAGAGCCTCGGAGGGCCAAATACCTGCCCAGGGCCCCAACCAAATGGGCAGATACGCTTGGCCATGTGGAATATGAGAGGTGTGAATGAGGAGAGCAAGAGGGTGGAAGTGGTGAATGTGTTCAAGAGTGCGAGATATGCCGTGATGGCATTGTGTGAAACAAAGATAAAGAGTGCGAAGTGGAGAGTAGGAGGGTGTGAAATGTGTAAGATTAGGAATGAATGGATGAGGAAGATGCAAGGAAGGAGTTGCTTTGTTGATGAATGAGGTGTGGCAGAGTGGAATGAGAGACTACAGATGTGTCAGCTCGAGGTGTATGTATGTCAAATTCAAGTTTGAAAAGGTGAAAGTGGCAGTAATTGTAGCATATGCACCGTGTGAGGACAGGAGTGAGAGAGAGAAAGACAGGTTTTGGGATGAGCAGTGTGAAGTAGTGGGAGAAATGCTAGTGATTGTAATGGGGATATGAATGGAAGAGTAGGCAGTGGTCCTGAGGATGACATAATGGGTTGTTATGGAGTACCAGGAGAAAATGATAATGGGAAAAGATTAAAGGATATGTGTCAGGAGAGGAGGTTGTGCATTTGTAACTCATATTTTAAACACAGAGATGCACATAAATGTACATGGTATAGAGGGAACGGGGTTCGTATTGAAAGAAGCCCGATTGATTACGTGCTTGTAGAAAGGTCAATGCTGGGAATGGTTGCTGATACAAGGGCCATAAGTGGACGATGTGGAGGTCTGTCAGATCATATGATTGTGGTATGCAAGATCAAGCTGAGAGGAGTGAGGTGGATCAGGAGAGAGAGGAGCAGTCAGGGAGAAAGACTGAAAGTTGAGAAGCTGAGGATCAAAGAATTGGCAGATGATTACAGGACCAAAGTAGAGTAGGAGTTAGAATTAGTGAATTGGAATGAAATGGATCTGGACAGCCTGTGGAATGCATATTGGTATTGCATAGTTAGGAATACTAAAACGCTGTGTGGTGTGGCAAGATTAACAACAAAGAAGAAAGGTATGGCATGGTGGAATGAGGAGGTAAAGGGAGCAGTGGAGGAAAAGAGGAAGAAGTGGCTAAAGTGGTTACAGAACAAAGGTTCAGTTGAAATGTAGAGATGAATATGTTGAGAGCAAGAAGCACATAAAGAGACTAGCGAAGAGGAAAAAGAAGGAGGTAAATGAAGATCTAGGAAGAAAAATGAATGCGAACTACTCAGAAAATAGAAAGTCATTCTGGAAAGAGGTGCAGAAATGTAGAGGTGAAAGTGGAAAGAAATGTGAAGGTGTGAAGGATGTAGGTGGTAGATTATTAACCCATGGAGATGAAGTAAGGACCAGATGGAAGGAATATTTTGAAAGCCTGATGAATGGGAATAGAGAGAGCAGAGTGGCTGCAAACATGATTGGTTTTGGGGGTGTGCAGAGAAGGAATGCAGTACCAGGAGACGTGACACTCGCACAGGTGAAGAGTGCTGTGAAGCGGCTGAAAAATGGGAGAGCAGGTGGGGTTGATGAGGTGTATGCAGAGACGCTTAAGTGTAGTGGAGAGAGTGAAAGGAAGTGCGTGTTGGAGATATGTAAGAAGGCATGGATGAGTGAAACTGTGCCTACAGTGGAAAAAGGCTGTGATTGTACCCCTGTACAAAAATAAAGGTGAGCGAAGTGAGTGCAAGAATTATCGTGGTATAAGTTTATTGAGTGTGGTAGGGAAGGTATATGGAATTATTATAGAGAGAGTAAGAGAGATATCAGAAGTCCTAGTGAGTGATGAACAGGGTGGCTTTAGGAGCGGCAGAGGATGTGTTGACCAAGTATTTACAGTGAGACAGATAGTGGAGAAGGCTTGTTAGAAGGACCATAAGGTGTTTATGGCATTCATGGATCTGGAAAAAGCATATGACAAAGTGGACAGAGGCAGATTGTGGAGAATTTTGCACATATATGGTGTAGAGAGTAAGCTGCTAGCTGCCGTCAAGAGTTTTTATGATGGTAGCGAAGCATGTGTGAGGGTTAACGGGAATCTAAGTGAATGGTTCACGATCAGTGTAGGCGTGCGACAAGGTTGTGTGATGTTCCCATGGTTGTTCAATATATATATATGGATGGAGTGATGAGAGAAGTAAAAACACGAGTAATGGAGAGAGGGATGGCGTTTGTAATGAATGGTGATGGATGGAATATCTCAGATTTGTTGTTTGCTGATGATGCAGTACTGCTTGCAAATACCGGACAAGAACTTGGTAGGCTAGTGCAGAGTTTTGCTGATGTCTGTAAACATCATGCCTTGAGAGTAAATGTAGAAAAGAGTAAAGTGATGGTAATTGAGAGAGAAGGTGACTCCCAGTGCGATGTAGCAGTGAATGGAGAGAGACTGGAATTGGTGAGAGGGTTCAAATACCTGGGTACAGTGATAGAGAAGAGAGGAAAATGTGCAAAAGAAGTTGAAAGTAGAGTGACAAGGAAGAAAAGTAGCTGGGGCAATGAAGGCCTTGACAAGAAACAGAGGCTTGAGTGTTGCAGCTGCTTGAGGCTTACATGAGGGAGTGTTATTGCCAGCTTTAACCCATGGATGTGACACTATGGTGTGGCATGAAAATGAAAAGTCAAGAGTAAGAGCAGTGGAGATGGGACTGCTGAGGAATGTATGTAGAGTACAGAGGGTGGATAGGATACGAAATGATGTGATTCGTGAAAGATGTGGAGTGAGGAAGTCAGTGGACACCAGAATCAAAGAGAGTGTACTGAGATAGTATGGTCATGTGGAAGGGGGGAGTAGGTGAGGTAGGCCAAGGAGAAGGTGGAGGGATATTGTGGCTGAGTGTGTGAGGAAGAGAGGTTTGGAAGTCGGTGAGGCCATGGAACTGACAGGAGATCGAGCTGGCTGGATGAATGTCGTGAGGAGAAATGCATTATCAGGGATTTTGGCATCTTTTTTAACATGGCAGCGTCTGGATTGACTCAATTGGATACGATTATGTGAAGCTACAGAACGTGGTGAATGTTTTTGGCATATCTGATAGAGCCAGGATTCCAGCGGCTTGAATAATGAGTGAATGGAAGCGTGGCCCATTAGATTGGGCAAATATGGGCTGTCTGGACATTGCTACTCCTCACCCTGCCTAGGATGGGAAAGGAATGATTACTGTATGATGATGACGATATTTGACTGACCATGATGTAAAGTGTGGTTACAGGCTTGAAAACTAACCACACATTCATCACATTAAGACAGGAAACTCAGCTATAATAACAGTATACAGAGTCAAATACCCAGCTGAGACTTACGTATTGCTACAGATCGTAGCAAGCATTGTGGATTTCTTTATCCTAATTTTGCCAGAAACACTTGGAAAGTATTTAAATGATTTTGGCACCTGGGTTATTAGCCAGTCTGTACAGTAGAAAATATCAGCCATACCATGGCCAACCTCAGCATGGGTGATTCCTTTGGAGGGAGCATGGCATCATTTGTATTGAGTGATTAATAGATTTACTGGTGCAGGTATGTGCGTGTAGTGGAGGAGCTGGTGAAGTACCCATCTAGCTTCTCTGTGTCTCCCTCCCTAATTAAGCTCACTCAAGGATTCTGGCTCCTCGACCACAAGGACTTTCAGGTAATTAATGATAGAATTTTTTCTTTTTCTGGAATAGAAGAGAACACAACCTTATTCACTCACTTTCAGTTTTTTGGCTGTCTAATATAGTGGTATACACAAAGCAGTTTTAACTATCCATGAGCAGGTCCTGCAAAGTTACAGTTTACCTCATCGTATCACATGCCTGTTTTAGATCACTGAGTGTGTCATCTCCCTTGAACACCTAATTCCATGTCTCGCCCTCCATGATGGGTCTGCTTGGCCAGACAGGTACAGTGCAGCCTTGTTATGCGATCAGGTTGCGTCAAGTGAAGCCCTATTGCAAAACGAACTATCACAGAATGAGGTCTATGTAACATGCTTTTAGTAGGGTTAGGAATAGTGACCTCGACCACGAAGCCTAAAATGTCCATATAAAAACTTCTGCCACCCACCTGAACTTGTTTGTCTCATGCTAGTACAAGTCATCACCAGGGCCCCTGAGGATGGGAACAGTTGGAGGGCCTGGACGATCACCCCACAAAATAGATGAGGTATCACTTCGCCTAATGTCACACACTGCATTATTTGTTAAATACCGGTACTTTTGCTGTTATTTGCCAATAACATTGGTGTTTCAGTGGCCTTTCATGATAGAGGCTCAAAGGGGGCAGATGGTTACATAAGTTTGACACAAATTCCAAGTCAAAAGTTTTAGTATTTGACATTCAGTAACTATCACTTCACTTAATATTGCACACTGCCCTATTTGTTAGGCACTTACCCTGTTATTTGGTGATAACAAATGTGTTTCAGTGGCCTTTCTTGCACAAAATGGAACGAAAGGCAACAGTCATGGTCAGTGTACACACTGGGCAGCCAATTTGGCTTGTGTGCGTCAGAGCATCTGTACGAGATTCTTGGAGGTGGCCATCGAAAATATCGTTGTAGCGAAATCGTGATTAATTTTTAAACGTTGTACTGAGACAGAGTATAACGTTTTAATTATCTTTGTACTGATTTATCACATAACGAGTTGTCGTGTAAGGAGGCTGCCCTGTACTATAGTGTACTCAGCATTGCTACAGTAGCGACAACAATCCACCTTGACGCTTAGACTTTCATGATTCAGAATCTCTTTCACCTTTTTTTCATTTCACCACCTAAATCACCATGTTCTTCTGTCTTCCTCCACTTTTGATCTGTACACCTTAATTAGTGTCTCATCACCTGTTCTCTCAGTGTGGCCATACTATTTTAACACATTGTGATCTGCCCTTTTCATTGTACTGTGTATGCCTCCATACCTGTTTTTTTTCACATTGTCAGCCTCAGGTATATAGATTCAGAGTTCAAGCTGAGGTTTTTTATATACATTTGTTTCAAAGGGGGGGGGGAAGTGAAATATGAATAAATTGCCAATAAGTTGTCAGTTGTCACGATGGGAAAAGATATACACTGAATATAATCTCTACTACTTATGTGAGAAAAAAGGAGAGACACCTCTTACACGGCAGCTAACGACTTATGAAATAAAGTACAGTAGTAGGTTTTCACTTTGCCGGATTACTTCACCGATTCTCTGAAGATGAGAATTTCATAAATTTTCTCAACAGTACACAGCAGAGACTAATCACTCACGAATGCTGAATTGTTGATACTCTTGGCCCCTGAGAAAGTGTCCTTACCCCTGACAGTCGATAATTAATACCAATAATCCTTTTGCCTACGGGTGACTTTACACTTCCTCTTCTGTCTTTCTTTCCTTCATTCTTTCGTCTTCCTTCTGTCTGTGGGTGACTCTACATGTGAGTGACAAGCCAAATGGTGTCCTGTACACCAGGAAATGATTTACAATGCCTTTTTTTTTGGGAGGGGGGATAGGCTAACAGCCTACTCCCAAGGCCTAGTAGTCTTCTTACATATCATACACCTCTACATGTCACCATTTCGGCACTAACACCCACCGTCCCTATTAAATACATGCTAGGGCTGTCTCATACAGGAATGGTGTATTGGTATTAGTGGGGGTATTTTTACAACATGTCGGCAGGTCTTTTGGTAGATTGGTAAAGTCTGCTTTACATGAAATTCAAATCCTTAAATTGTTCCCTGTCCCAGCGGGGATTTGAGCTTGGATCCGGTAGGACCGCAGGTCACCCCTCTACCACTACCTCCCCCAGAATCTCTTTCACCTTTTTTTCATTTCACCTCCTAAACCACCCAGTTCTTCTCTGTTCCTGTGAGGGTGTAGAAGCTGCAGTTAAGGAGAAAAGAAGGCTTTTCCGGGAATGGAAGAAGGGTGGTAGCAAAGAGGAATATTTGGCTGCCAAGCGTAGGGCTAGAAGAGAGGTATACAGGGCAAAGTCTGAGTCACAGAGACAATTAGTTGATAACCTAAATCATGGGGAAAGGAAAAATATATTTAGGGTGGCAGGTCAGGTGAAGAGGGATAATCGGGATATCATAGGTGAGCAGTGTGTGAAGAATGATGAAGGAAGGGTAGTGGTGAACAATGAGGATATTAAAGATGCATGGAGAGAGCATTATAACCGGTTGTTGAATGAGGAGTTTGACTGGGACAGGGAAGGTTTGGAGCCAGCAGATCCAGTGTCTGGCCCTTGGCCTTTGATTGATACTGCTACTGTGAGTGAGGCAATAGGCAGGATGAGGGTGGGGAAGGCAGCAGGTGTGTCTGGGCTGACTGCCAAAATGTTGAAGGCCTCAGGCGATATAGGGGTGAGTTTAGTCACTGACCTGATAAATAGGATTATTTATGAGTGTGTTGTCCCAGATGATTGGCTGAAAAGTGTAATTGTAAATGTGTATAAAGGGAAGGGTGATGCCCTGGAAAGAGGAAATTCTATCTATCTATCTATAGCCCGACGCCCTAATCCCGCAAAGGGTGGCCGCAGACAAAACGCCTCCAAGTCACTCTGTCACCCACCATTTGACTGCCCTCCCCCCAACTCACCCCCCCCTCCCTCATATACCTCTCAACTCCATCCCTCCACCTCATCCTCGGTCTACCCCTCCCTCTCCCTCCCTCCACCTCACCTACATACACCCTCTTAGTCAGTCTTTCATTCTCCATTCTCTCCACATGTCCAAACCACCTCAGTGTATTTCTCCTAATCTTTTCAACCACATCCACATCTACCCCACAACGTTCCTTCACTTCTTCATTCGTCAACCTGTCCCTCCATGTCGCTCCACATGCTCCTCTCAAGTAACTCATTTCCACTGCTCTCACTCTTGACTTGTTCCCCTCTTGCAATGTCCACGCCTCGCTTCCATACGTCAGGGTAGGGATCACAATACCATCATGCAGTGACTTCTTAACTTCCATACTCACCTCCCTATTTCTCATCACTGCTTTCAGTGTACCAACAACCTTTCTTCCTTGCTGTACCCTTTCACGTACTTCATCCCCCAAAGTTCCATCCTTACTCATCACACTACCCAAGTACTTGAATGCACTCACATTCTCCATATCCTCACCATCCAACCTCACTGCACACTCTGTGACTTCATTCCTCTCAAACACCATAACTTTACTTTTGTTTACATTAACTTTCAGCTTCCTCCTCCTACACACTGTCCCAAATTCATTCACCAAACCTTGCAACTCCCATTCATCTTCACTCAACAATACTGTATCATCAGCAAACAGCAACACCGGAAGCTTCCAAATCTCACCCTCATTCATTAGGGCCACCCCCACATCCACTGCCCTACCTTGTACCTCCTTTACAACCCCATCCATATATATATTAAACAGCCATGGAGACATTACACACCCCTGTTTCAGTCCCACATTGAGATCAAAGAACTCACTCAGCTCACCATCTACTTGCACCGTAGCCCTAGCTCCCTCATACATACTCTTCACAGCACTTAACAATTTCCCCTCCACTCCATATATTCTTAATACCTTCCACATACCTTGCCTATCTATTCTGTCATAAGCTTTCTCCAAGTCCATGAAGGCAGCATACACTTTCCTTCCCTTCTCTAGATACTTCTCCACTAAATATCTTAGAACAAATATCTGATCTACACACTCTTTTCCCTTCCTAAATCCCCCTTGTTCTTCTCCAACTAGCTCCTCTGTCATATGCCTAACCCTATCAATGAGTATTCTACCATGTATTTTACCAGTCACACCAAGAAGGCAAATACCCCTATGGTTACCACATACTTCTCTCTCCCTTTTTCCTTTGTACAGAGGAACAATTATAATATGGAAATTATAGAGGTATAAAGCTTTTAGATCAGATAATGAAGGTAATGGAGAGAGTTTTAGAAGGTATGATTAGAGAAAGAGTGAATATTGATGAGATGCAGTTCGGGTTCATGCCAGGTAGGGGGACCACTGATGCCATATTCATTGTTCGACAGCTTCAGGAAAAATATATTGGTAGAAGAAGGGATCTTTATTTTGTTTTTGTTGATTTGGAAAAGGCCTTTGACAGAGTCCCTAGAGAGGTGGTGAAGTGGGCAATGAGAAAGCTTGGCTTGGAGGAGTGGCTGGTTAGGGTGGTTATGGCCATGTATGTGGGTGCTCACACCCAGGTGAGAGTGAATGGAGATTTGAGTGATGAGTTTTCCGTGAATGTTGGTGTGCATCAGGGGTCAGTCTTGAGTCCCATGTTGTTTATCATGGTACTTGAAGCCCTTTCACGTGACTTTAGAAACGGACTCCCGTGGGAGTTGTTGTATGCTGATGATTTGGTGTTGATTGCAGAGAATGAAAGGGAGGCGGAGGAAAGGTTTAGGAAGTGGAGAGATGGTATGGGGCAAAAGGGTTTAAGGGTAAATGCAGATAAAACAAAAGTGATGATATCTAGGGTTGGTGGCGGTACTGTCAAAGACGAGGGAGAGTGGCCATGTGCAGTTTGCCACAAGGGTGTGGGAAGTAATTCCATCTTGTGCGGTGTGTGTGATAAATGGGTGCATAAGAGATGTAGTGGTATCAGAGGTAGACTGCGAGATAATGCTGATTTTATGTGTACGGCGTGCCGGGGTGAGCAGGTGGAGATTGTCAGACGTGAAAGGATTGAACTTGCTGGTGAATCTCTTGAGTGTGTGGAAGAGTTTTGTTATTTGGGAGACATGTTGTGTGCTGGAGGTGGGGCCGGAGCTAGCTCTGTGGCTAGGGTGAGAAGTGGTTGGAAGAAGTTCAGGGAGCTCTTGTCTCTCCTGACATTGAGAGGGCTCTCCCTACGTGCTAAGGGGTCTTTGTATGCAGCATGTGTTAGGAGTGTAATGCTGTATGGCAGTGAGACCTGGGCAGTGAAGGAGGAAGATATTCGCCGGCTCAGACGTACAGAAATGACAATGATTAGGTGGATGTGCAGTGCGTCCCTGCATCCAAGGTCTGGAGGGGCTGGGTTTACAATGGAAGAGTTGAGAGGTAGGATGGGACTGGAGTGTATTGGTGTTGTGATGAGGAGAGGTAGATTGTGGTGGTTTGGACATGTGGAAAGGATGAGGGATGATAATTGGGTGAGGAGGGTGAGAAGTGTTAATATTGGGGGTGGGGTTATGAGGGGTAGACCGAGAAAGACATGGGACGAGGTCATTAAGTGTGACCTTAGGGTTAAGGGACTGAACAGGGAGGCTGCAATGGATCGTGCAGCGTGGAGAGCCGCCATTAGGTGACCAAGGCCGACACATGCAAGCATGTTGGAGCCTTTAAAAACGAAACGAAACGAAACGAACACCCCTTGTTACATATCTTAAAACAGATATCAGTGGGTAATTATGGCGTCCCAATCGGATTGAGCCGATGAAGGTATATATCCAAGGGGTGGTTGGGGTTTATTGATCACGTAATGCTGCTCAGAGATGAGTGAGGCTGGTCACTCTCATCTTAAATGTCAGGACCAGGCAAGGGCTCCTACGCTTCTCATGGGGCAACGTATGATTGGATGATGGATGGATGGATGAAAGACAGATTCATGCTGGTGCTAACTCCTGGCTGGCGCAAACAAATTTATGAAATATTATAAAAGAACTTACGTAACTATCAGTCGTGATTAATACAAGAAGTTTGGGGAAACTGGGTGTAGTAAACTTGTGAGCACAATATGGAGAAGTGAAACACGATTCTTACATTTAATAAACCTCAAAGAAAAGAACTGTAAATTTATTATTGTTAAAATGAATTGTTACATTACAAGATAACTTAAATGAGTAATCTATCTATCTATTGCCAGACACCTCAATCCCATTTGGGGTGGCCACAAACAAATCGCCTCCATGTCGTCCTGTCCCCCGCCATTTCACTACCCTGCTCCCCACTCACACCCCCTTCTCTCATATACCTCTCCACCCCATCCCTCCATCTCATCCTCGGCCTCCCCCTCCTTCTTTCCCCCTCCACCTCACTCACATACACTCTCTTCGTCAGTCTTTCACCCTCCATCCTCTCCACATGGCCAAACCACCTCAGTGTGTTCCTCATAACACTTCCTATCACATCCACATCCACACCACAACGCTCCTTTATATCCTCATTCGTCAGCCTGTCTCTCCATTTGACTCCACAGGCTCCTCTTAAATAACTCATTTCCACTGCTCTCACTCTTGACTTGTGTCCTTCCAACAACGTCCAAGCTTCACTTCCATACGTTAGAGTTGGTATCACAATACTGTCATGTAGTAACTTTTTCACTTCCATGCTCACTTCCCTGTTTCTTATCACTGCTTTCAAGGAACCAGCAACCTTTCTTCCCTGCTGTACCGTTTCAAGCACTTCACCCTGCAAACCTTCATCCTTACTCATCATGCTACCCAAGTACTTAAATGTACTCACATTTTCCAATTCCTCACCATCCAACCTCGCTGTACATTCACTGACTTCACCTCTCTCAAAGACCATCACTTTACTCTTCCCTACATTCACCTTTAGATTCCGTTTCTTGCACACTCTCCCAAACTCATCCACCAAGCCTTGCAGCTCCCCTTCATCTTCACTCAACAACACAGTATCATCTGCAAACAACAGTACAGGGAGTTTCCAAACACTATCCTCTCTCACCAGGGCCTCTCCAACATCCACTACCCTATCTTGTACCTCTTTTATTACCTCATCCATGAACAGATTGAACAACCATGGAGACATGACACATCCCTGTTTCAACCCAACCTTCAAAGAGAAAAATTCACTCTGTTCACCATCCACTCGCACTGCAGCCTTAGCACCATCATACATACTCTTCACAACATTCAGCAACTTTCTATCTACTCCATATATTCTTAATACTTTCCACAATCCTTGTCTATCCACCCTGTCATATGCTTTCTCCAAATCCATGAAAGCCGCATACAACTTTTTTCCATTCTCTAGAAACTTTTCCACTAAAGATCTAAGAATGAATATCTGATCTACACAACCTCTTCCCTTCTTAAAGCCTCCCTGTTCTTCTCCAACTAATTCCTCTGTTCTTTCTCTAACTCTGTCAATAAGTATCCTCCCATACACTTTTCCTATTATACTAAGAAGACAAATGCCCCTATGATTACCACACACTTCTTTTTCCCCTTTTCCTTTGTACAAGGGAATAATTATACCTGACTTCCAGTCCTCCGGGACTCTACCTTCCTCCCAGGCCAATCTGCACATCTTCCACATCCATTCTACTACTATCTCTCCCCCATGCTTCAGCATGAGTAATCACTCGCCCAAATCAGAAAGCAAGCCAATACTCTTAAGCCTAGAAAACACAAAGAAAATACTGGCCAGTGGAGAAAATGGAGTCGTGGCTGCGAAGACACTGGGCGGCACTGCTACTCAGGCCACTGCACTGCTGGAGTCTACTGTTGCTGATCACCAACTCGGTGGGGAGATGCGGGTATCGTAGAACTGCTAGAGACTGAGTGATAGCCGCTAAAACGGAGTCTTCGCTTCTCTGCGCTGTTCTCGACGTGCTCTTCCCGTGGCAGCACTACACCAGTTGATTAATGTCCTCACGCCAGCCACAAAGCAATACATGATCACCGGAAGTAAACATGGCTTAGCTTAATGGCTTGAGAGACAGGGTGGAGGAACGATAAATACACAAAAGTAGCACTCGGTAATGTGCTAAGGGCATGTGTGAAAACAATAACTAGTGAAACAATAACGAACAATCTGAGAACAATCCCGATTGGAGCACTGTCAGGATGATTCGCTGAGTGAATATTTTTGGTCTTTTCACTAATGCATCTTGAGTTCCCATAATAATACAATGTCGTGAATTTGTATAAAGACCACAATTTGGCGAATTCATGACCTTTTTTTTTTTTTTTTTTTCACCCCCCAGGAGGCACTCAATGTGTTGCTGGACCCCCTTGTCAACCCTCAGGACTTGACTCCCTGGCAGCACAGGCGCATCATGAAGGCCTTTTTTTTCCAGGTTTGTCCTCATACCTTTATTCCTATTCTTATTAGTCATTTTAGCTAATATTCATGACAGTCATAACCAGTGTTAGGTGCATCAATCACCAAAATCAAATCTGTCTTTCTGCCATCCAGTATTTTATTGCCTCAAAAGGAGTCTAGGGACCCAGAGCCAGGCTGTCTAGTTCTGATGTTTAACGTAAGGGTGACTAGTTGCTTGCTCATGACTGGTAATTTTATGAACAATAAAACCTAAACATCTCTCAAATGCAAAGATGGTCTACATTCATTTTGCAGCAACTTACCTTATTGGTCCACAGGGGTGTTTGTGATTATGTGGATACCACCCAACATTATACAGTAAAAGGTTTTAGCTGCCTGAAACTGACTTGCCAGCCATTGTAGAGTCACCTGAATGTAGCTACATCATTAGTGAATGTTATGGACATACCACCTGCTGCACTGAATTGCTCTCACTAAAGCTGAAAAAATTAAGTGAGTGCTCTGATGACCAGGCTATAGCCTATTCGATTTCATATGAGAAGAGATGAGCCTTAAGCTTGTGATGGCTGGCAGCTGATTGGTTTTCTGAGTTCATTCATTAATAACGACATTTTAAATTATTTTTATTATAAACGTCATGTGGATGTTTGAGTGGCCCTGGTGAGAGAGGATAGTGTTTGGAAACTCCCTGTACTGTTGTTTGCAGATGATACTGTGTTGTTGAGTGAAGACGAAGGGGAGCTGCAAGGCTTGGTGGATGAGTTTGGGAGAGTGTGTAAGAAACGGAACCTAAAGGTGAATGTAGGGAAGAGTAAAGTGATGGTCTTTGAGAGAGGTGGAGTCAGTGAATGTACAGCGAGGTTGGATGGTGAGGAATTGGAAAATGTGAGTACGTTTAAGTACTTGGGTAGTGTGATGAGTAAGGATGGAGGTTTGGAGGGTGAAGTGCTTGAAAGGGTACAGCAGGGAAGAAAGGTTGCTGGTTCTTTGAAAGCAGTGGTAAGAAACAGGGAAGTGAGCATGGAAGTGAAAAAGTTACTACATGACAGTATTGTGATACCAACTCTGACGTATGGAAGTGAAGCTTGGACGTTGTTGGAAGGACACAAGTCAAGAGTGAGAGCAGGGGAAATGAGTTATTTAAGAGGAGCCTGTGGAGTCACATGGAGAGACAGGCTGACGAATGAGGATATAAAGGAGCGTTGTGGTGTGGATGTGGATGTGATAGGAAGCATTATGAGGAACACACTGAGGTGGTTTGGCCATGTGGAGAGGATGGAGGGTGAAAGACTGATGAAGAGAGTGTATGTGAGTGAGGTGGAGGGGGGAAGAGGGATGGGGAGGCTGAGGATGAGATGGAGGGATGGGGTGGAGAGGTATATGAGAGAGGGGGATGTGAGTTGGGAGCAGGGCAGTGACATGGCGGGGGACAGGGCAACGTGGAGACGATTTGTTTGTGGCCACCCCAAACAGGATTGAGGTGTCTGGCAATAGATAGATAGATAAATGTCGTAATAACCGTTTCACAATAAGATTACAAGGACTGAAGCAGGTAGGGAACCACCACAAAAGCTACCACGTGTGCTGCCATAACAACGGCCCAGGAAGAACAGCTTACTACACAAGTGACATGCAGGAACTGAGAGCGAACAACAAGAGTCTCTGGTGGACGTAGGGTAAACATACCAGCCCGACACGGCAACATCAATGGGCTATTCTCTCCTGTACGGGCGGAAATTTTTTGCGTGACCATAATTTTGAAACGGATTCAAGCATTTTGTCCTTATAGTGGGGAAAATGCACTTATAATGGTTTGGAATAGCTAGATCACAGCGTCTGGGTAGTGGGTGGTCCAGGTAATGACCATCTGGGTAATCGAGATATTAATGTATACTGTATATAATATTTTATCTGGGCAGTCGTATCATCAAACAGTTATAATAAAATTAGTCATTTAAGATTCATCGTTAATAATGAATGCACATGTTCAGCCAGTCAGCTGTCAGTATAAGACTCGTCTCTACTCAGATGAAATCAAATAGGCTATAGTAAACTGTACTATATTGTATTGTCCTGTTTACCAATAAAATAACTGAGATCTCACCTTGCATTGTGTTTGATCTGTGTTTTATCCCAGTGGAATTGATTGACCATCACTGCTCCACCTTTGTTCATCCAGTGCAAATCATGAAGTTGTCTAATAACTGTCCTGTAAATTGTCATCATCATCCAGACCTCACCGTAGGGTGGGGTGAGGTAGGGTCTTGAGTGCAAGAAAGAACCTGATTGAATGAGACACTAATGAAAGGTTGCCCAACTGAATGGGCCACACTACCATTTATTCACCATTCAAGCCCCCGGAATTCTCTCTCTCTCTCTCTCTTTCTTTTCTATGTGTGTGTGTGTGTGTGTGTGTGTGTGTGTGTGTGTGTGTGTGTATGTATGTGTGTGGTATGGTATATGCATTGTGTGTGTGTGTGCCTGTGTGCATGTGTGTGGTATGTGTGTGTGTGTGTGTAGTATGTGCGTGTGGGTGTGGTATGTGCATGTGTGTGTGTGTGTGTGTGTGGTATGTGTGTGTGTGTGTGTGTGTGTGTGTGTGTGTGTGTGTGATCTTAATTCTTCCCAATTTCACCAGGGTGAGGCTGGTCTAGCACTGAGATATGCTACATTCAGAAAGCCACCCAAAGAGGATCAAGATGACATCCGGCTGCACCTGACTCTCCTTCTGGCTAATGGACTTGTCCGTGAGGCATACCACTATCAGCAGACCTATCGAGGGACTAACATCACCCATGATCTCCTCAACCACTTCTTCCATGGTTAGAATGGCTTATGATTTATACAGTTGTTAAAGTATGGTAGAAACTGACTGCAAAATTATCATCCATATACAATTTGCTACTCCAGATACGTCATTGCTCATAACCCACAAATTATTATGATGTCTGTGTTACATTTTGATTTGCTCTTGTTTCAAGCAACTTATCTGTAATGCTAAACAGATTTATTCTATGCTTATTTTAATTTCACCTCCCTCACATTTTGTTTTGTAAAAGCATACAGTGCTTTCTCTTAGCTCATAAATTTAGTCTCGTGTGGTGATGGGGGGGCACTCACCATCCACTCACTCGATGTAGTGCTGCTTTGGGTGTCTGCCCTTTCCTCTCTTCCATCCTTTCTCTTCTGTCTTTCTTTCTTTCATTCTTTCCTCTTTCTTCTGCCTACGGGTGACTTTATATTCCCTCTTCTGTCTTTCTTTCTTTCATTCTTTCCTCTTCTGTCTGCCTATGGGTGACTCTACATTGAGTGACAAGCCAAATGGTTTCCTGTACACCAAGAAACCATTTACTATGCTGGGTGGTAACCATATAGCCAAATTATGGCCCTTGGTGGTCTAGTGGGTAATTAAGGTGCTCCAATCGGATTGAGCCTGTGTAGGTTTGTATCCAAGGGGTAGTTGGGGTTTATTGCTCATGTAATGCCACTCAGGGGTGAGTGAGGCTGGTCACTCTCTTCTTAAATGTCAGGACCAACTTGCCTAGCCCCGGGTTCCTACATTCATTATGGGGTGACATAGGATTGGATGATGGATGGATGGAATTCAGATCTCAAGGTTGAGTAGCCACCATCCATCTCATCTTAAAGGATTTTCCTGAATTTTTACATAACCTCTGTAAAAAATTACTTGTAAAAATACCTTTTTAATAAGTAAACAAGAACCATGGCATCATATGTGTGTATGCATTTTCATCATTTTGATGCAACCACAGGCACTAGCTTGCTTGTTTGTGGTAGACTAACAAACATATTTACATTATGGGCCATAATGATACAATACAATATACTCTCAGTTATCTGTCGGTGCAATAAGCAGCGCAGCTATCTTGTCACTGTTAAGCAATATCTGGCTAAATTATGCAATATCCAGCCCCGAAACAGGACATAATCGGTGGTCCAGAGCAATACCTAGCATAAGCAGTAGCCAGCCAATGCCATGGGAAATCCCAGAACTTGGGAGCTATTGAACGTGCCTGCTACATGCCAGCCAATCAGAATCCATCATGGGTGTGTCTTATCCGGCACACCAAGAATATTGCCATGCTTTCATTTTTGCCCATGGTTGTTGTAGAGTCAAGACTTGTTTGTTTGTTCTTCTGACCATGTGGTCACAAAATCCTGGGGCTTTGATTAACTCTGTGGCATCCTGTGTTTGAGCTACCGTACTGTATTGTATTGCAAAGCTAATGGCCTGTCAGTGCTCATGCCCTAGTGTTCTGTTGTTATTGTTAAACTACTCCTGTTCTTTATTGTGTACTGTACTTTTTACGAGTGCAAACCCCCTAGTGCTGTTTCTCCCCGTCGATGCCAACACTTGGTGAGTGCATACAATAGTACACTATGTACAGTACTGTATTACTGTTCTGTATTATTACTGTGTTGTTTTATATGCGTAATTTTCATATTTTACTCTTGGTAAAGTTTTTAGGATAGAGGATCGAGACAGATAGAATCACAATATCCAGCTCAAAGCCAAATGTTGAGCTTGATATGCAGCATCTGGCATTTAACGTTATTTGGCGTAGGGCTTGGCTGAATTGCAGTGGATAATTGAGAGTTTACTGTATTAGCATTGGACTATTGGAATTATATGGCAGCTGTTGAAGAGCATAAGTCAGTCATTAAATCTTTGAGAAATATTAGCCCTCTCAGGGTCACTCACGCGATTCACGTTTAATGTGGATTGTTCTAAAGATGTTCAGTCACTCAAATTGCGTTCCTAAGCAGAAAAAACGTCGTCAAAAGAAAAGTTTTCGGCCGATTTGCGTCAAATTTCGGTGCGTTCCAGTATGTGCATCTCTTATCCGAGGTAAGCATTTGACAACACTGTGACTGCTCTGACGAAACAGTGCGTAGCAGAAATATCTCAGTATCTCACCAGCCAAGCAGGAGAGTAGTGCAGCTGTCAGCGTCCCTTTAAACCCGCCATTTTCCCCCTCCCACTTGAGGCAGAAGCCATTATTGAAATATTGTGATTGTACAGTGCTTTTTACTATAATGTGAAGTGATTGTGTGTATGGAACATAGATATATTGTTTGTAAATCATTGAGGCCCGTTATCAGCCGTTAAGCCTGCAGGCAGGAGTGTGGTTTGTTATAACGGGGTTTCCACTCTGCTTCACCATGCCCATAAATGATCTGAGTATTTTGCCATTATATAGTGAAGCCAATACTTATATTTGTGAAACATATAGTGCCTGGATTGGTGAAATAACTGACCTATCATAGCCGGCATTATGCTCGCCATAGAGATATGCAACAGTTGCTAAGGAAACAGGCGGTCACGTACGCCATAGAGTCGGGAATAATAGACGAGGTTGGGATGGAATCATGTGATAGTGTTTTATATTGCGTATGGTTTAGCTAAAACATAGCGCAAGTGTAAGAGACAAGAAATGTGCCACAGCCACATATACATACATATGTCATGCAGCGAATGTTCGTGGAGAAATCTATTGTGTGCATCGCATGTGTTTTAGGCAAATGTATCGCAAGGAGAAAAGAAAATACGCCACACACACACACACACACACACACACACACACACACACACACACACACACACACACACACACACACACACACACTACATAACTCCTCATCTTCAAGCTACTGCCAGCATCTCAACACCTCTGGAGGAAGTGAGTTATCCGCATTTTGTTTATTTGTATATTGACCTATTTCTATAGTTCAATATTTTTTACACAAATAAGTAATGTTTCACTCTCATCTTAAATGTCAGGACCAATTGCCTAGCCCTGGGCTCCTGCGCTCCTCATGGGGCAGTGTAGGATTGGATGATGGATGGATGGATTTTTACATACACACATATGAAATGGAAGAAAGTTCAGCTTCAGTATCAGAACCTAGCAAAAAGACTAGTGGTCATGTCGAGTTTCTGACAGCACTATCAAAAACCTTATGATATTTTACGTGTATACTTTGAGTAGAAAAAGAAAATAATAAAACGTAACAAGTGAAAATATGTAGCTGTGGGTGAGGCAGGGAAAGAATGTTTTTTATCTCGCGTGCAGGTAGGAGTAGTATTCTACGTTTGTCGTCTAATTACTGAAAAACTATTGGACATATCGATTTCCCGTAAGAACCATGATAAAGAGCAGTAAATTCTATGTATGTTCATTTGCAGAGTATACAGTAAGCCTTTGGGAGCATTTTCTGTTGGAAAAGTTGGAGGAACAGATTCTTTTGGTAAAGTCGAAAGCGCTCGGAGGAATAATCTCACTTTGTCGGCTAATTACTCGAAAACTATTGGACACATTGATTTCCTGTAAGAACCATGATAAAGAGCAGTAAATTCTACGTATGTACAAGACATAACAATGTAATATCTGTGATAAGAATTCGTTGTTATGGAGGCGGGAATATTGCGTATGCTGTGTGCACATCATGAAAATGACGTACGGATGTGAGTTCCCAGTCGTTTTTGGCGATTTACTCAAAAACTATGAGGCGTATCGAAACCATTTTTAGGTCATTAGAAAGCTCATGAAATTCTGCATAATATTATGCAATAAAAACATAACATGTGAGAAAGTTCAACCATTTTTAGGTCATTAGAAAGCTCATGAAATTCTGCATAATATTATGCAATAAAAACATAACATGTGAGAAAGTTCAGTATTAGAGCTCCTTGATTTTTTCAAAAATGGCTTTCAGTTTTTGGCTATTTTCTCGAAAACTACAAATCGTATCACAACCGGATTTGTCTCTTTATAAAGTTGATGAAATTCTCTATCAAAACTTCTAATAACATTTTCCTGTATGATGGAAAACATTCGAATGGTGATGTTGGGAAGTGAACGTGACGTAGCAAAATGTTTATTTACGGCCGCCTAATGTTGTTTTATTTGTGTTTTCCTGTTTTTTTGTGGTGCTTATCAGCCAGAACAAGTATGGACGAATAAGATGACATAGATTTCATGGCAGTATATTGATGTTTGGGTGGCGAAAATAAGGAGAGAATACGTGTTATGTGCTGTGCGAGGGCAGCCGGGCCGGGCGGCCTCGCAAAAAGAATCGTGTGCCGGAAAACTTACTGAAACTTATCATGCGCGAGAGGGTTAGTATACACGGTAGTACAGACAGTATCTGTTTCCACCAGTATTATACAACTACACCATTATAGACTACTCAGGAAATCTGATTTTGCAAATAAATAAAATATTAAGTAAAAAGTGTATGAGGTTCTGATTCCACTGACTATCTATCTATTGCCAGACACGTCAATCCTGTAAGGGGTGGCTACAAACATATTGCCTCCATGTCATCCTCTCTCCCGTCATTTCACGTCCTCTCCCCAGCTCACCCTTCCTCTCTCTTTTGTTTTTGTTTTTCTCTTGGAGGGAACTGTTACTGCGGGCTCATGGCCTTTGGTTCCTTCTTCCTCGCATAAAAAAAAAAAAAAATATATATATATATATATATATATATACTTCTCCACTCCATCTGTCCATCTCATCCTTGGTCTCCTCCTCCCTTTCCCCTCTTCCACTTCACTTGCATACACTCTCCTCATTAGACTCACTCCCTCCATCCTCTTCACGTGGTCTAACCACCTCGATGTATTTCTCGTAATTCTTTCTATCACATCCACAACCATACCTCAATGCTCCTTCATTTCCTTATTTGTCAGTCTGTCTCTCCATGTATCTCCACATGCTCCTCTCAGGTAACTCATTTCCATTGCCCTGACTCTTGACTTGTGTCCTTCCAACAAGGTTGAAGCGTCACTTCCATACATTGGAGTTGGTATGACAGTAATGCAGCAGCCTTTTTACTTCGATGCTCACTTCCCTATTTCTTATCACTGCTTTCAAAGAACCAGCCACCTTTCTTCCTTGATATACCCTTCCAGGCACTTCATCCCCTAGACTTCCGTCCTTATTCATCACACTACCCAAGTATTTAAGCACATTCACCTTTTCCATTCCCTCATCCATCCTCACCATACATTCAGTGACTTCATTTCTCTCGAAGGCCATAACTTTACTCTTCCCTATATTCACCTTTAGATTCCACATCTTACATAATCTCCCAAAGTCATTCACCAGGCCTTGCAGTTCCCTGTCTTCCCTGAACAATACAGTATCATCTGCAGACAACAATACAGGAAGTTTCCAAATGCTGCCCTTTCTCTTTAGGGCCGCTCCAACATCCACTGCTCTACCATGTATCTCATTCATAACCTCATCCTTATACAGATTGAACAACCAGGGAGACATGAGACATCCCTGTTTCAGTCCAGGATTCCAATAGAAAAATTTACTCAGTTCACTATCCACACGCACTGCAGCCGTAGCACCTTCATACATATTCTTCACGGCATTCAATAACGTCCCATTTACTCCATATATTCTTAATATTTTACACATTCCTTTTCTCTCCACTCTGTCATGCTTTCTCCAAATCCATGGGTGCTGCATGCAGCTTCTTTCCCTTCTGTAGGGACTTCTTTACTAAAGACCTAAGGATGAATATCTGATCTACACAACCTCTTCCTTTCCTAAAACCTCCCTGTTCTTCTCCAACTAATTCCTGTGTTATTTCTCTAACTCTGTCAATTAGTATCTTACCATATACTTTTCCTGTCACACTGAGAAGACAAACGTCCCTGGTATCACCACACACTTCTTACCTACCATGTATTTTTCCTATTACACTAAGAAGACAGATGTCCCTGTTGTTACCACACACGTGTTTTCCTTTTTACAGGGAAATCATTATACCCGTCTTCCAGTCATCTGAGTCTACCTTCTTCCCAGGCCAGTATGCACATCTTCCATATCCATATACTACTATTTCTCTCCCATGCTTCATCATTTCACCACACTATCAATTCCTTGGGCTTTCCCCATTTTGACTCTCCTCATTGCTTCCACTACTTCCATTCCACCCTCCTCTTCCTAGCCATTCTCCAGCCATTTACACACGCATTACTTGCATTCTCTGTTTTTAACAGTTCCCTAAAGTGTTCACTCCATCTGCTCACTTTTTCTCCCTCCTCGATGATCAGTCTACCATTTTTATCTTTCCATCCCTTAATAACTTCTTTATCACCCTGTCTGACTCCCTTTACCTCCTTCCAAAACATTTTCTTACATTTCTTCCACTTTACACCCAAATTCCCTCCAAATTCCTCATCCACACTCTTCTTACTCTTTCTTCCTACTCTTTTCACTTCTCTCTTGCTCTCTACATATAACTCTCTCTTCTGTCTCTCAACTTCCTCCATGCCTCTGCTTCCCATCAACTCACTATATGCTTTCTTCTTTTGTGCCACTGTTAACCTCATCTGTTTGTTCCACCATGCTGTTCCTTGCACCCCCTTTCATCATCTCTTCACCCCACACACCACCTCACATGAAGCACAGATTTCTTCTGTGATAATCTTGCACACACCTTCCACCTCCCCCATCTGCTTCAGATCATATTTACACAACCACTCCTCCACTTCTCTTTTATATTCTCCCATTTTTCCATCCTCTTGCAACCTTTCTATCCTCTTTGTATGGATTGCTTCCTTCTGTCCATTTCTCCTTCTGTTCCTTCATTGCACTTGAACCTAGGCACTTACTGACTGTTACAGGTAATTTGAAATCATGGCAGTGATCAGTAGATGATTTCAGTACACCTAGCTCTCATTTTGCACAGCTAATGTATCGCCAGAAGCTGCCATGCAAATGGAAAAAGGTATAAGATGCATTGTTTTTAACCTGTTAACTGGTCTATACAGCCTGGGCTGTTCCGAGTGTGACTGCTCAATACAGCGCTGGCTGTGCAGGTGAATTTCGAATATAGTGCCATGGTGACCAAGGCCGACCCATGCAAGCATGTTTGAGCCTTCAAAACCGAAACCGAAAAAGAAACGAAAACCATACATTCCATTAGGGTATCAGACACTTCGATGTTCATCCACGGCTTTACCAAGGTAAATATTGAGCTAATATTTCGTTACTTTATACTTTGGCATGTGTTCTTTCAATTCCCAAGACAAATTTGGCCTTTGGGAAATTTCATTTTTACCCCTATGCCTGCACACCACAGACACCTCCAAAAAACCACCATGCCCAGTTAACGGGTTAACTAAAGGTAAGAGAAGATCCAAATTTTTTCCCCATGGCTGTTATTTTGGCCATCTAAATTTATTTTAAGTTCATGAATGCATTAATCTTTTTTAGACATTGTGTGCCTGTTAATAGAATATCAAATGAAAAATATGGGATCCTTTTCACTATTCAGCTCTTAGTAGTACTGAAAGGAAAGTCGTTTTTGATTTTCATGACTTTGGTAACCTCTCCATACATTCCCATTTGTTTATTTATCATTATCATCTAATCCTGGTTTGCCTGGGGCAAGGCAAGTTGGTCCTGATATTTAAAGGGGGCATCACACTGGACCAAAAGCGGCTAACTTGCAAGCCAGTTTTGTGAGCCACTGGCCAAACTGACCCAGAGTGAGCGAGATTTCACTTGCAAGGCAAAATGGATAACAATTTCCCTCACAGCTTGTTGGTGAGATTAGAACTCAAATGAACCTATATTAAGTTTGTAACTGGTGAGAAAATATTCTTTTATCACTGAAGGAAATTAAACCAGAATTTTTAAGGAAATACAATTTAATTCTTGTGGTTTTTATTCATTTCTGTATTTTTCTTGTGACATTAAGCCAGTATTCGGACATCCTGGTGACCAGCCATGAAGGCTGTCTGCTTTGTTTCCAAACTGCAGTTGGAAATCAGATTGTGACTAGTATTCAACATGGATCCTGCAGCAAGGAAAACTCTAGTAGACTGCCTTGTGGCACTGGAGTTGCTGAAGTACATGAGTTGGTTGCAGAAACTGAAGAAAAGGGAGTGGGTACGCCATGGTGGTTTATTTACAAATGACCACAATTTGCCAAGGCAGATGACACTGCTAGCCGTTTCAGCTCGCAAAAACACATGAGTGTGACTGCAGCTCGACTTCGCTAGCCGTTTCAGCTCGCAACAACACATGATCGTGATGACAGCTGAACTTTGCTAGCTGTTTCGCCTCACAAAAGCTGCTCGCATGTTAGCCACATTTGGCGCAGTGTGGCGCCACCTTAAGATGAGAGTGACGACCCTCACTCATCACTGAGTGGCATTACGTGAGCAATAAACCCCAACCTTCTCTTGGATATAAACCTACTTAGACTTAATCTGGTTGGAGCTCCTTAATTACCCACTAAACCACCAGGCCCCATAATTTGGTTATATGGTTACCACCGAGCATAGTAAGTGGTTTCTTGGTGTACAGGAAACCATTTGTCACATCACTCACTGTAAAGCCACCCATAGACAGAAGGAAGGGGAAAGAATGTGTTATTTATATTAATTTATTTGTGCCTCAAATATTGCATTTCTGTACAAATAACTCTATTGGCAAAGGTTTTTGATGTCCTGTAAATTAAACTTGTGCAAATGAAACCTGTGTAAAATGAGGGGTCACTGTATGTCTCATGTATCTAGAGCATGTAAAATAGTAAATGGGCCCTAATTTGGAAAGAGTTATGAAGTTTTACTCATTTGAAGTTGTTTAGTTAAATTAATCTTTCCTGTTGTAGAGTAGTGGAATATCTGGAAAATGTGGCTGTATAAAAATCCTCAGGCATTTT
The DNA here is from genome assembly GCF_032717465.1 of Coenobita brevimanus. Classification (NCBI taxonomy): domain Eukaryota; kingdom Metazoa; phylum Arthropoda; class Malacostraca; order Decapoda; family Coenobitidae; genus Coenobita; species Coenobita brevimanus. The sequence goes on from NC_137050.1 coordinate 5,247,700, forward strand.
AGAGTCAAAGTTGGCAAATAGGCTTTCCTAGGGTGTTTTTTTGTGCTGAATCAATTTTTGGTGTTTGCCAAGCTGTATCTCGTGCGGTTTTGCTCCTTGCGGACAAAATCCAAGATGGCCACCATTTTTCTAGAAAATGCATATTTTGAAAAATTGCTTCAAATATAAAATATATTAATGGATATAATACATTGCACAAGCTCCTAATGTATCTTCTGGCGGCACTGAAGTCATTCAAGCTATTCTCAGATGAGGCATGTGATGATCTGCAGAACATTGCAACAAAGGACATTGCCACAAAGGAAATTGAAAACGACCTACTAGGTGCGCACTCAAAAGGACAGGAGAAGTTGAACAACTTCATCCAAGAGAGGTTCATTGCTCCAGAACCGAGACAGGTCAAGTTCCGAGATCCTCTACCCAAAAAGAAGGCGCTCACATTTGCTTCACTCTATGAAGTGAAACACAAAGATTCCAGACAGAAAGGTATTGAGAAGTCCATCAAAGCAGATAGGAAAATTATCCAGCGCCTGATCACTGCCTACGAAAGTGGCCGACGTGTAAACCTGTCAGAAGTAATGATGCATGAACTTTTAACAGTCCCCCAGGCTGTAGCTGAGACAAACAGTAGACTTCGATCTGGATCAAAAGCAGACTTGGCTCAAGTACTCACTTCAGGAATACAATGTCCTCCCAGCATAGGCGCTGCAGACCTTGGGGAAACAGCAACACTCATAATTGATGGTCAAGCAATGGTTTGTTCCACTGGGAAACCACCCAAAGCAGCCACATTTGGAGACCTAGCTGACGTGTTCATTGGAGCTGTTCTTCAAGGTGGGACACTGTTCAAACGAATTGATGTAGTGTTTGACAGATACTACGAGAAATCCATCAAAGAGGGAACAAGGACACGACGTGGTCAAGCATCAGTGGCGATCCGACGTTTGATTGAAGGCAGGAATGTTCCGCTCCCAGCAAAGTGGGATACTTTCATGGCACACCCTGAAAACAAGGCAGACTTGGCCAATTTCCTCTCACAACAACTGATGCTGAATGTTTCAGCAAACAAAACTGTTGTGGTATCTGGCGGATTCGTCGATGAAGAACAGGTGGAATCATCGGATCCAGAAGTTGACACAGACAAACTCAAAGCTCGGCACGAAGAGGCAGATACAAGAATGATTCTGCATTGTACAGAAATTCAAGCCTCTAGCATTGTGATTGCTGCACGTGACACAGATGTCCTGGTATTACTACTTGCACATTTCCGCAAAATGCCCAGTGACAAAGTTTGGTTGAAGTTAGGAACAGCTGCAAACAGGAAGTATATTCCTATACACACCATTGTGGAACGACTTGCTTTTGATAACGATAAGATGGAATCCATTACAGCATTTCACGCCATCGCTGGTAGTGACACAACTTCATACCTCTTCAGGCATGGAAAGAAAACTTGCTGGAAAGTGTTTCAAGAACACTCGCCTTCTTGAAGGTCTAGGTCAAGGTGAACTCGATGACGCGACAGCGAAGAACGCTGAATTATTCATCTGTAAGTTGTACAATGTCCCCAACGTCACAACAGTCAACAAGGCGCGTGAAATCCTGTTCGTGAAGTCCAGTGCTCCAGAGACTCTTCCTCCAACTGGTGATGCCCTTTCATTTCACATCCAAAGAGCTCACTATCAAACAGCTGTGTGGCGACAGGCAAATGAACAGTATCCAGAACTACCTCAACCAGAGATGATGGGATGGAGGATGGAAGGTGGATCACTGGTGCCAACGCTGATGTCCCTACCCCCAGTCCCAGACTCATGTGTGGAACTGATCACCTGCAACTGCGCCAACCGATTTATGAGTGCACGTTGCAAATGTAAAAAGTCCCACTTGCGTTGTACAGCAGCATGCAAATGTAGAACATCCGATGACGATTGTAGCATTGTCGAAGGCCAACAATGACACTGTGTAAAACACACTGCCATTATGCCTGTTCATCAGTTTGCAATCTGCAACTTGTAATATAAATGTGTTGTCAGCCATCCTGGATTTATGTTTATGTTTATTACTTAATTAAGAGAAAAATAATATCAATAAAATAATTAATGTACAATGACTTTATAGTGGGTTTTAATAAGGTGTTATGGTCGTCATAATGATATACGGACGAGGCACCACTTGTAAAAATGATGCTTTTGAGAGTAAGGCGGCCATCTTGGATTTACCCGTCTGACGGTGTCAGCTTGAGAGATACAGCTTGGCAAACAGCAAATATGGATTCTGCACAAAAAAACACCCTAGAAAAGCTTATTGGCCAACTTTGACTCCAAAATGCCTGGAGTTGTCCAAATACCTGAAAACCGGACTAGACTATTATTTGGAAAGAATAGATAATAGGCCCTGAAATCATCTCCCATACATTAAGTAATTCTCAGTTAACCATTTACAGGCTGTGAGGAGCTGGGGAAGATGGACAGTGTAATTCGTTTGCCATTATCCCCAATGGAGCAAGAGGCTCTGGTGTCTTACTTGAATGCCTCTAATAGTCCCAAAGCCCCTGACTACCTTTTTGTATACTACCTCCTGCGAGACAAGTGAGCATAATCGTCATTATACAGGGTTTTATAGCTGGCATTTTACAGCACAGGGTAGCAGTGTTATTATTTATTAACAAAGGCATCATTATATGTTGACTTATTTTGTTTATTTTTTGCTGCTGTTGCCTTTTCTTTGTAGTTAATGTTGTTCCTAGCAGTGTAATGAATATATTGTTGTAATTTTTATCTGATAAAGTTGGGTGATATATTGGTTTTGAGAGGGTATGAATGTCATGTTGTGGAGTGTCCTGGTCCCAAATTTACTTTCCCCTTAACAAGCTCAGTTTGTGGTATGTAAATTCTGCAAATGTGTGGTTTTTCATTTTCCACAGTTTGAGTAAGAAAGTTGTGGTGATATTTATTCTTTGTCGGTATCTTTTTCCTTACCTTGTTGTCTATGATTTGCCAGATATGAGCAAGCAGCCAGGCTTCAGGATAGAATTACCAGAGAAGGCCTGGGTTTGGACAAAAAGCGACAAGCTGCTAGGTCAGCACTTGTCCATGCCTACCTCACTTACCTTCCACATGTTGCTTCTAAGGTAGGGTGTCACCTTATTTATTTTTTCATTTTCGGTATTTACCTACAGCAAATATTGGGGGTGGGGTTGTGAGGGGTAGACCGAGAAAGACATGGGACGAGGTCATTAAGTGTGACCTTAGGGTTAAGGGACTGAACAGGGAGGTTGCAATGGATCGTGCAGCATGGAGAGCCGCCATTAGGTGACCAAGGCCGACACATGCAAGCATGTTGGAGCCTTTAAAAACGAAACGAAAACGAAACGAATGGAGATGTGGTTTTTGAGAAATGTGTGTGTCTGGAATACAGAAAGTGGATAGGATAAGAAATACTGTGTATGTGAAAAATACAGAGAAAAGAAGTCTTTGGACATTGTAGAAGAGACTGTGCTTAGATGGTATGGTCATATGGAGAGAATGGATGTAATTATGGTGGTGTAAGTTTATTTCTGACAGAGTTTGAAAGGAGGAGGATGCATGGGAGGGGATGAAGGTGGATGGATATGGTAATCGAGTTTGCAAGAAAGTGAGGTATGAAGGTTGTTGAGGCTAGGGAACTAAGAAAGGATTTTGCTGGTTTTAATATTATGTGGAGGAGCACAAAATAGCATTTGGTTCCCTCCGCCCCTTTATTTTTTAACTTGATAGTGATCGGATTGGCTCTTATCAAATAGATACTGTAATATAAAGCTGTTATGTGTGGATAGTTGTGCCTGTGAGGTTGTCAGGATTATGGAAGTATGAATGTTGAGTTAATGTGTGTGTCCCATTTCATATGGCATGTTGTTGCTTAGTTCACCCTTTGTCATGTTTTTATTAGATTAACAGCAAAGATATAGAAATAAAGCTAATGAGAGAATGAGGAAAGGAGCAGAATAATGGCAACAGCGATTCCCATACACTATTACCCCATTCAAGTTGTAAGGGCTTGAGGTTAGGCTACCATAGTACATTTAAGGGTAGATAATTGGCCTAGTTCCCCTGATGGCATTACATAATGAACACATCACCAGTAACTTCTTAGGGACTCAGATTTAGAGCTGTTACTACATAGCTGACATAGAACATAGCAAAGTGTAGGAATGCTGTCAGTTGAACCCATAGAACATAGCAAAGTGTAGGAATGCTATCAGTTGAACCCATTGAACTGGTGCTACGTAGAAAATTGTATATTGTATTGTACTTGGAAAATTATTGATGATGATGAACTTGAGATGAGTAGGTGAAGGAGTGAAGGCAGCCTTATGCATTCAAATGGTTGAAGCCCACTTCATTTAGTTAGACATGTGCTAGAGAATGAAAATCATGTGATGTAAGAGGTGTTGCGAATATTTTCACAGTCTAACAGTAACAGAAACAGGAAGATATACTTGTATACCAGTACCATACTTACTGTACCTGTAAGAAGGTTGACAGGTCTGTGTGGCCATGTGCACCAGGATTAAGCAGCAACAACAACAACATACTGAAGGAGTAAAATGGATGGATTTAGGCTTTTAATACAGGAGTTCATAAACAGAAAGTTAAAGTATTGGTTAAAAAGGTGAATAGTTTCCTGTACACCAGGAAACCATTTACTACACTGGGTGGTAACCATATAACCAAATTTTGGCGCCTGGTGGTTTATTGGGCAATTATTGCGCACCATTTGGATTGAGCCGGTGAAGGTGTATATCCAAGGGGTGGTTGGGGTTGTTTGCTCATGAAATGCCACTCAGGGATGAGTGTGGCTGGTCACTCTCATTTTATATGTCGGGACTAACTGCCTAGCCCTGGGCTCCCACGTTCCTCATGGGGCAATGTAGGATTGGATGATGGATGGATGGTGAATATGAATGAAGCTGAAAATAAGATGATTAGTGATTATAAATGAGATTGAAGCTTTGAGAGGAATTAGACAAGAACTATCGAGATACGATGGCTGATGATCATTACATCAGTAAACCGAGGATACAAACTATCATGGGGTGTGGGTTAGATACTGTAGGAAATAAGCAAGGCAGTGAAAGTATATACAGTACATATATCATGTGACAACATTAATAAACAGAGGATGCAAACTATCATGGGGAGTGGGTTTGATTTGTAGAAAACAGGCATCATCATCATCATCATCATCATCATCATCATCATCATCATCATCAGAACCTCCTTTCCCACCCGAGGGCAGGGTGAGGAGTTGCAGTGTCCAAACCGCCCAAGTCTGCCCACTCCAATGGGCCATGCCTCCATTCACTCATCATTGAAGCCCCCGGAATATTGGCTTTATCTGATACACCACAAACTTTTGCCACATTCTGTAGCTTCACATAAACATATCTGTTAGAGTCAGTCCGAACACTGTCACGTTAAAAGGGGGTGCCAAATCCCTTTTCATGCACTTCTTCTCACAACGTTCTTCCAGCCAGCTCGATCTCTTGTCAGTCCCCTAGCCTCACTTGACTTCCATATCTCTCTTCCTCACACAGTCATCCACCATATCTCTTTACCTTCTCCTTGGCCTACCTCACCTCCTCCCTTCTTAAAATTCACTCAGCTGTACCTTTTTCACTACTCTTTTGTTATCCATTCTCTCCACATGACCATACAAGCTCAGTACATTCTTCAATTCTGGTGTCCACAGACTTCTTCACTCTGGATCTTTCACGAATCACATTATTTCATATCCTATCCAGTCTCTGTACTCCACATACATTCCTCAGCGGTCCCATTTCCACTGCTCTCATTCTTGACTTTTCACTTTCATGCCATACCATAGTCTCGGATCCATATGCTTAGCACTAACACTCAGTCATGTAAGCCTCATGCAGTTGCAATGCTTAAGCCTCTGTTTCTTATCAAGACCTTCATAGCTCCAGCTACTTTCCTTCCTTGTGGCATTCTACTTTCCACTTCCATTTTCCTCTCTTTTTCTATCACTGTACCCAGGTATATGAACTGTCTCACCAATTCCAGTCTCTCTCCATTCTCTGTAACATCACACTGGGAGTAAACTTCTCACTCGATTACCATCACTTTACTCTTTTCTACATTTACTTTCAAGGCACAATGCTCGCAGACCTCAGCAAAACTGCACTAGTCTACCAAGTTCTTGTCAAGTATTTGCAAGTAGCACTGCATCATCAGCATACAGTAGATTTTGAGATATTCCATCCATCACGATTGATTAACAACGCCATCCCTCTCTCCATTACTCTTGTTTTTCCTTCTTTCATCATCCCATCCATATATATGTCGAACAACCATGGGGACATCACACAACTTTGTCGCACGCCCACATTGATTGGAGTCATTCACTTAGATGCTCATTTACCCATACATATGCCTCATTACCATCATAAAAACTCCTGACTGCACCTAGCAGCTTACCATCTACACCATACATGTGCAAAACCTTCCACCAACCTTCGCTGTTTATTTTGTGTGCATTTTCCAGATCTGTGAATGCCATAAACACTTTATGGTCCTTCTCACAAGCCTTCTCCACTATCTGTCTCACTGCATATATTTGATCCACACATCCTCTGGCACCCCCAAAGCAAGGCAGTGAAAGTATATACAGTACATATATCAGGTGACACACTATTATTTTTATTATTTTTTTCCTGCCAGTGTAAAGTAGAAATATTCAAGTGGGAACAGTGAAGATCATCCTTTGGTACTCAACATGAGGAGCTGGGGTTCCTAAGCTAGGCTGCCATAGTCCAGAATAGGTAAGGATAGGCTGTGAGCCTGTGCTAATAAAATGTCTTTTGTTTTTCCAGTTGTCTTCAACTACTGAGATGAAAACCAACCCAGTTAGCATAACCTATTCCAAACCGCAGCCATTGTCTGCTGCAATCCGCCAGGCTGCTACAAATGAAAAAACCAGAGCATCTGCTATTGCAAAAACATTTGAAACCCCAAAACAGCAACCACAGCTGAATCCCATCACCCCCTTCAGGAATGCTTCTAAAAGACGACGCACACAGGCTGTTGAAAGCCCAGATGCTGGTATTATTTTTACCCCAAAGTACAAGACCAGGTAAGCTTTGATGTGTTATTGCCATTAAACTTTAATTTTTCAAATTGTTTAATTTTACTGTTGATCAGGATGATTTGAATGTTGTTTTCATCATTTCTGATGTTCATTTTGCTAGTAAGTCTACAGTAAATTACGAAAGAAATTGCCAGTCAAAAATTCATCGCTGCTTGTACAGCCAATTTGATAGTATCCCATGTTTACAGTAGCTGCCCATTGTGTGAAAAAAAAATTATGTTTTGGAACACATTCCCTGATTTTCAACGAGGACTTATTATTGTTTAAAAATAGAGTATTGTGCAGTTGACACTGTCATCACCAGTAATTGTATGGGTGAGAATGATCCCCCTCATATTTTTATTATGAGACTGTGAGGTCTTTTATGGGCAATGCTGTTATGTAATGGCTGTGTGATGTGTTGGTGAGTATTTTCCCACATTCAGTCCTTACAGTTGCACAGTACCATATACAGTATTTCATACTCATTCAACATTTTTTAACCCCTTGGCTGCGATGTTTCCTTTAAAAGGTCTGATCAGCAGGCTGCAATGTTCCTTTTAAAATCCACGAATCGATTTCAAAAGTTGCACCCTGTATTTTGGTGCAAGTACATTGTGTATTCATCCGCCCATGCTTGAGGTTGCTAGTTTGTCCTTTTAGCATCCTCCACATCACATCATGCATTACGTAACCACGTGAGCCCAGTTTGCATCAGGAAGTCATGGTGCCTACAGGTGATGCGTCACGTTCGCCCCAGCCATCAACTTTGCGTGGTGTTACCAAGAAAAGAGGTGCTAGAGGTCGTATTCCACAGAAAAGGAAGTTTGCACCTCCCAGTGACAGTGTTTCTAGTGTGGAATGTGGATTATATTGTAAAACCTCTGAAAAATCCATCCATATGTTAAAGTTGGCACTAACACTCCTTCATGTAAGCCTCGTGCAGCTGCAGCACTCAAGCCTCTGTTTCTTATCAAGGCCTTCATTGTACTAGCAACTTTCTTTCCTTGTGGCACTACTTTCCACATATTTTTCACATTTTCCATTCTTTTCTGTCTTTGTACCTAGGTATTTGAACTGTCTCACCAATTCCAGTCTCTCTCCATTCACTGTTACATCGCACTGGGACTCACCTTCTCTCTTAGTAACCATTACTTTACTCTTGTCTACATTTACTCTCAAGGCACGACACTCACAGACATCAGCAATATTCTGCACTAGTTTACCAAGTTCTTGTCCGGTATTTGCAAATAGCACTGCCTCATTAGCATACAACAAATTTGGGATATCCCATCGATCACCATTCATTACCAACACCATCCCCCTCTCCATTACTTGTGTTTTTACTTCTCTCATCACCCCATCCATATATATGGCGAACAACCATGGGGATATCACAACCTTGTCGCATGCCCACACTGATCTTGAACCATTCACTTAGATGCTCATTAACTCTTACACAAGCTTCACTACAATCATAAAAACTCGACGGCACCAAGCGGCTTACCATCTACACTGTACATGTGCAGAACTTTCCACAGTCCTTCTCTATCTACTTTGTCCTATGTTTTTTCCAGATCCATGAATGTCATAAACTACATATACTCCTTCTCACAAGCCTTCTCCACTTTATGTCTCACTGCATATATTTGATCCACACATCCTCTGCCACTCCTAATGCCACTTTGTTCTTCACTCACAAGGACTTCTAATATCTCTCTTACTTTATAATTTCCATATACCTTCCCACCATATTCAGTAAAATTATGCCACAATAATTCTTGCACTCGCTTCTCTCACTTTTATTTTTGTACAGGGGTACAATCACAGCTTTTTTCCACTGTGCTGGCACAGTTTCTCCCATCCATGCCTTCTTACATGTCTCCAGCAAACACTTCATTCTGCTCTCTCCCCTATACTTATTCATCTGTGCATAGACCTTATCAACCCCAGCTGCTTTTCCCATTTTTCAGTCACTTCGCAGCATTCTTCACCTCTGTGAGTGTCACTTTTCCTGGCACTGCATCCCTTCTCCGCACACCCAGAAAACCAGTCGTGTTTACAGTGGTTCTGCTTTCTGTTCCCATTCTTCATGCTTTCAGAATATTCTTTCCATCTGGTCCTTACTTCATTCCCATGGGTTAATAATCTACCACCTCCATCCTTCACACCTTCACATTTCTTTCCGCATTCACTTCTACATTTCCGCATCTCTTTCCAAAATAACTTCTTGTTTTCATAGTAATTTGCATTCATTTTTCTTCCTACGTCATCATTTATCTCCTCTTTATTCCTCTTCACTAGTCCCTTTACGTGCTTCTTGCTCTCAGTATATTCAGTTCTTATTTCAATTTGACCCGTGTCCTGTAACCACTCTAGCCACTTCTTCCTCTTTTCCTCGATTGCTCTCTTAACCTCTTCATCTCACCGTGCTGTACCTTTCCTCCTTGTTGTTACTCTTGCCACAGCACAGACTGCTTTAACATTTCTAATGAAACAATCCCTATATGCATTCCACAGGCTGTCCAGATCCATTTCATTCCAATTCACTTATTTTAACTCCTCCCCTACTTTGGTCCTGTACAGAATGTAAGTACTGTACCTATACTAATGGCATTTTACTATTGATCATTACAGAGATGCATCACGTATGGTGTTTCCTACCCAGCTGGAGTCTTCACAGTCCAGCATTCTTGGGAAAGACGAGGAAGGAAGGAAAATTGAATCAAGTGGCTTACTGTTTAGCCCAACCCCCACCAAAAGGAAGTGGCCTAGTGAGGTGTCCCTCCTAAGTACAGAAACACGAACTCTGGTGAACTCTGTGATAAGAAGGTGCCTCCAGGGGTCTGCTGATACTAGTGCCAGGTAAACTGAAAGGAAAGATTGCTTTATGCTATTGTTTTATGTAATGATATAATTGATATTCCAGTTTGCACATGGATAGACCCAGACAGTGATACAAACCTTACAGTGACACTGGAGGAAGATTGGGTCATTGCAAAGTTATAGCAGTAGTAAATACATCCAAAATTTTTGAGAACTGCAGGTATACAATATCTGTTATTTGTAGTCATCATCATCTGGACCTCCTTTGCCACCCTAGGGCAGGGTGAGGAGTAGCAGTGTCCAGGCAGCCCAAATATGCCCAATCCAGTGGGCCAAGCTTCCACTCGCTCACCATTCAAGCCCCTAGAATCCTGGCTCTATCTGATATGCCCAAATAATTCACCACGTTCTGTAGCTTTACATAAACGTATCCAATAGAGTCCATCCGGACACTGTCGTGTTAAAAATGGGTGCCAAATCTGATGACCCAAAATAATTCACCACGTTCTGTAGCTTTACATAAACGTATCCAATAGAGTCAATCCGGACACTGTTGTGTTAAAAATGAGTGCCAAATCCCTTGTCATGCACTTCTCACAATATTCATCCAGCCAGCTTGATCTCTTGTCAGTCCCCTACAGTCATTCTGTTTTATGAAGGCAGTTTGGGTGGGGCAGCCTAAGACCTCACACAACTAGCTTTGTTGCCACATCACCACTGCCACACACGTGTAATTACGCCTGCTTACCTCTCTCCTCCTCTCTCTCTCTCTCTCTCTCTCTCTCTCCTGTTTTAAGTTAGTAACTATTAATAAATGTATTTTAAATACTCTATAGATGTAATTTAAAAAAAAACTATAGTCGAGTATAAATCCGGTAAGACTTGTCAGCGTCGCTTTTGCGACGTTGTCAAGTGGAGTGACACGGGAGATAGCCTTGTGTGTGTGGCTTATACTCGGTCAGTCTCCCGCCATGGAAGCTTGCCCATCAAAATTCAAAACAAGAGAAAAAACAAAGAAAATAAAAACAGAAGTAGTTAATATAAATATAAATATGAGAGAGAGAGAGAGAGGAGGGGGGGAGAGAAGCACGTGTGTGGCGGCGATGTGGCAACAGAGCTAGTGGTGTGAGGCCTTAGGAGGCCCCACCCAAACCACCTTCATAAAATAGAAAGCCTATAGCCTCACTGACTTCCAAACCTCTCTTCCTCACACACTCATCCACTATATCCCTCCACCTTCTCTTTGGCCTACCTCGTCTCCTCCCTCCTTCAAATGTGCTCATGTATACCCTTTCCACCACTCTATTGTTATCCATTCTCTCCACATGACCATACCGTCTCAGTACACTCTTTTCTGGTGTCCACAGACTTCCTCACTCCACATCTTTCACGAATCATATTATTTCATATCCTGTCCACTCTCTGTATTTCACATACATTCCTCAGCAGTCCCATTTCCACTGCTGTCACTCCTGACTTTTTATTTTCATGCCACACCATAGTCTCACATCCATAAGTTAAAGTTGGCATTGACACACCTTTGTGTAAGCCTCTTGCAGCTGCAACACTCAAGCCTCTGTTTCTTATCAAGGCCCTCATTGCACCAGCTACTTTCTTTCCTTGCATCACTCTACTTTCCACTTCTTTTGTACATTTTTCCTCTCTTTTCTATCACTGTATCCAGGTATTTGAACTGTCTCACCAATTCCAGTCTCTCTCCATTGACCCTAACCGCGCTGGAACCATCACTTTACTCTTTTCTACATTTACTCTCAAAGCATGATGCTTGCAGACATCAGCAAAACTCTGCACTATAGTGTTCCTCCTCGTAACATAGGGTTTGGGTGGAGTCACCCCCTCCCTACACTATTGCCATGTTTCCTAACCCTACGATGTATAACGCCTGTGGTTTGTGTAGTAGGAATGATACATAAACATAACTCATACTAATATAACTGTAATGAAAGTGCTGACATGTATCAAGGAAGAATAAAACTATTCTGCATACTATATTATACGATAATAGAGAAACGTGGCATAAAAATTTGGCAGTGTTGCTCTAAAAATATTCTAATTATTATTTACTTCCCCAACACTTCTAACATTGCTAATTAATTTAGCAAGTATAATTGCAAGAAAATTTGAAGGGATAAAAGTGGGAAGAGGCGATCCTTTCATAATTAAAATAAATATATCAAACAGCTCTGGGGTGGCAGCACTCACGCGACACGTGTTTGTGTGTACGCTGTGGGAGGTCACCAACCCCCTACAGGATTTAGGCCTATTGGGGAAACCTCTATAAAAAAAACGCGCCGTGACTTTTACCTCAAGGGTGGTGCGGAAATAAAGTCAAAATTATAATCCATACATAAAAATGGAAGTAAAAAACCATGGATGACACATAACAAAATCTAGCGAGAGAGAGAGAGAGAAATAATAATAATAATAATAATAATAATAAAACTTTATTTCCACTAAACAGTGGGTATTCTTATACATTATACAGTAGTACAGCATACAGTATGAAAGTTCTATACACAATATAATACAAGTTGATACATATGGTGGAGAATAGTGACAGAGAGGTAAATGGTTTAAAAGGTGTGGGGACACTTAGGTTAAAAATAGATCAATTAAGGGATTTAGGAACGAAGGCAGTGGGAAGGATTAAGACAGATGGGATTGTAAGATTAGGGAGTTTGAGCAATAGGGTAGAATGTATGCTCTCAATAAAAGTATAGCAATTATCAACGGCTAATTATTATACAGGTGTTGATGGTGGGGGTCTATATTTATAGGAGGTGTTGGTGGTGGAGGTATAGCTGGTGTTGTTGATGGGGGTGTTGTTGGGGGTAGGGGTATAGGGGGTGTTGGTGGCAGGGGTATAGGGGGTATTAGAAAAACGGAGATCACAAGAGGGAAACAGTGTCAAGGTCATCGCTGATGGAGAGGTCAGCTCGGAAACGTGGCAACAGTGCAGGGAGGGGGTGACTCCACCAAAACCCTACGTTTCGATCTGTCAGACTATAGTCTGCTAAGTTCTTGTCAAGTATTTGCAAGCAGTACTGCATCATCAGCATACAACAAATTTGAGATATTCCATCCATTACCATTGATCTCAAATGCCATCCTCCTCTCCATTACTTGTGTTTTTACCTCTCTCATTACCCCATTCATATATATATTGAACAACCATGGGGACATCACATAACCTTGTTGCATGCCCACACTTATCATGAACCATTCACCTAGATGCCCATTAACCTTTACATATGCTTCACTACCCTCACAGGAATGCTTGACGTCACGCAGCAGCTTACCACCTATACCATACGTACGCAAAACCTTCCACAATCCTTCTCTGTCTACTTTGTCGTATGTTTTTTTCCAGATCCATGAATGCCATATACACCTTATATTCCTTCTCACAAGCCTTCTCCACTATCTGTCTCGCTGCAAATATTTTATCCACACATCGTCTGCCACTCCTAAAGCCACTCTGTTCATCACTCAGTTTCTGATATCTCTCATACTATTTCTGTACTAATTCTTCCATATACCTTCCCTACCTCACTCGGTAAACTTATGCCACGATAATTCTTGCACTCACTTCACCAACCTTTATTTTTGTACAAGGGTACAATCACAGCCTTTTTCCACTCTGCTGGCACAGTTTCACTCATCCATGCCTTCTTACATATCTCCAATAAGCATTTCATTCCACTCTTTCCATTACACTTAACCACCTCTGCATATACCTCATCAACCCCAGCTGTTTTCCCATTTTTCAGCTGCTTGACAGTGCTCTTCACCTGTGTAAGTGTCATGTTTCCTGGCACTGCATTCCTTCTCTGCACACCCCCAAAACGAATCATGTTTACAGTGGCTCTGCTCTTTCTGTTCCCATTCATCAGGCTTTCAAAATATTCTTTTCATGTGGTCCTTATTTCACCTCCAGGGGTTAATAATCTGCCACCTACATGCACACCTTGACATTTCTTTCTGCTTTCGCTTCTACTTTTCTGCACCTTTTTCTAGAATAACTTCCTATTTTCAGAGTAGTTTGCATTCATTTTTCTTCCTAGATCATTATTTGATCATCATCATCATTAGCAATTTGAGCATCCACTGCAGGACCGGCCTATCCCGACCGAAGTGGGGACTATGCAGCCAATGTATCTCTACCAAGTGGCTTAGGCTGTCTGGTAGAGATTGTATGTAGGCTCCTCTTAAATAACTCATTTCCACTGCTCTCACTCTTGACTTGTGTCCTTCCAACAACGTCCGAGCTTCAAGTATGTGTTATATACGTATATTCTTACATGTGATTTTTTTTTACAGTACCTCACAGATTGTCTCGGCAGACATGCTCTCTCTATTGCAAACACCCAAAATCAAGAGCAAGAAAAAGTCCACAGCCACCCCAGCTGCAGAGTCTTCCTTTATTGACACACCTCAGTCCATACTGAAGGTTTGATTGAGTTACACTTCTTAATACATATACAATTGATTACTATATTAAACAGTAAATTTAGATATAATTATTATCAGAGTCCCCTTCAGATAGTTTTTTTTTTACATAACTGTTCTCTGTATTGGAGTAAATTTTATATTGTGGAATTGAAATGCCATCTCTCCCAAGATTCTGGGGTCTCGCTGCATATAAATAGAAAAATAGTATTTCCTCACTGTTTGATGTGATGATTTTATGGATGGTACAGGACCAATTTGCTGAGCCCCAGGCCCCTACACTCCTCATGAGGGAACACAGGATTAGATGATGTATGTATGTATGTGATAGTAAAAGCACACTGAATTTGAAAAACTTTTCACTTAGCTAGTTTGTGCAAGCCAAGTAGTTCATAGAAAATATGTTATGCTTCATTGTTCTTCTGTGGTTAGGTGCGTCAGATGGTACAACGACCTCACAGCCCTTCAGCAGCCAGTGATGTGTCTGTTCCTGTGTATCCAAAATTCATTTCAAAGAAGCCCAGTGTTGGTGAGTGATTTATGCAACATTGTGTATTTTTTGATTGACAGGGCCAAAGAAGAGTAGTTGCATATATTATTGTGATAGGCAGTGAGTTACTGGAGGTTATATTAAATTTTGGTACCTTGGTGAAGTCGTCAGTGCAGGGGTTGAAACTGAGCAGAGCATCAGTGCTTTGGTGTGAAGTGAATGTAAAAGATAAGAGAATCACCACCCATGCTTTTTTTTTTTTTTTTTTTTTTTTTTTTTTTTTTTTTCCCAGCAGAACAGAGGAAGGAAAAACAAATGAATTTACACACACACACACACACACACACACCAGATTACTGGTGTCCTTTGTTCATAAAAAATCTGTAACAGTTGCACCTGAACAGCTGTAGGTTGAAGTTTGGGGGGAAACAACTCTCTGATGTTATTCACCACATGATGTGTAATATTTTATGACAGTGAAACATGGAGTAATAAAAGGGATTCAGAGTAGGGCAGTGGATGTTGGAGTGGCCCTAGTGAGAGAGGGTAGTGTTTGGAAACTCCCTGTATTGTTGTTCGCAGATGATTCTGTGTTGTTACGTGAAGACGAAAGAGAGCTGCAAGGCTTGGTGAATAAGTTTGTGAGAGTGTGTAAGAAACGGAATCTAAAGGTGAATGTAGGGAAGAGTAATGTGATGGTTTGAGAGAGGTGAAGCCAGTGAAAGTACAGTGAGGTTGGATGGTGAGGCAGTGGAAAATGTGAGTTCGTTTAAGTACTTAGGGAGTGTGATGAGTAAGGATGGAAGTTTGGAGGGTGAAGTGCTTGAAAGAGTACAACAAGGAAGAAAGGTTGCTGGTTCCTTGAAGGCAGTGATAAGAAACAGGGAAGTGAGCATGGAAGTGAAAAAGTTACTACATGACAGTATTGTGATACCAACTCTAACGTATGGAAGTGAAGCCTGGACTTTGTTGGAAGGACACAAGTCAAGAGTGAGAGCAGGGGAAATGAGTTATTTAAGAGAAGCCTGTGGAGTCACATGGAGAGACAGGCTGACAAATGAGGATATAAAGGAGCATTGTGGTGTGAATGTGGATGTGATAGGAAGCGTTAGGAGGAACACACTGAGGTGGTTTGGCCATGTGGAGAGGATGGAGGGTGAGAGACTGACGAAGAGAGTGTATGTGAGTGAGGTGGAAGGGGGGAGAGGGAGGGGGAGGCCGAGGATGAGATGGAGGGATGGGGTGGAGAGGTAAATGAGAGAGGGGGGTGTGAGTTGGGAGCCAGGCAATGAAATGGCGGGGGACAGGGCGACTTGGAGGCGATTTGTTTGTGGCCACCCCGTACGGGATTAAGGCATCTGGCAATAGATAGATAGAAACATGGGGTGTAAAAGAGGAGATTTGAAGTAGGATTTGAACAATTGTGAGTTTGACATGATGGATATGTGGAATAGAACTGAATGACGGGATATCCTCAGAAGAACTGAAAAGATGGCTGGGAGTGGAAAACATCAGAAGGGAAGTTGAAAGGAAGAGATTTGGATGGTTTAGGCATGTTGAGAGGATGGGCCAGGGGAGTTGGTTGAGGAGGCATTGAAGTACTAAGTTGTCTTTGGTGAGGTAGACCAAGGAAAACATGGAACAAGGTTATGTGCGCTGACCTCAGATCCAAAGGTATTAGTAGAGAGTTGGTACAGAACAGAACATGGTGGAGAGGTACTTCCCGGTGAATTGGTCTGACCTATGCTTCATGGAAAACAGGTCTTAAACTAAAATTGATGCACAATATTGAATTAAACATAGAGGTTTGAATGGAAGCAGTGGAGTAGCCATACTGCTTTTTAAGATTCAGGATGATAGTAATCCCTGGAACAGTGAGAAAGGAATGGGACAGAAAACCCAAAAGTTGTCCCGTGCAAGTCTTTAGACAAGGGTCAGGTATGGCTGATCATTCAAACTTTGGACTGAGACAACCACACAACTCATATACTCATCTAAATTTTATCTTGGGATGGTGAGGTGAGGGACTGGGATGAAAGCCTTCTTCAGTCAGATTCAGAGTTTTGTGAATGTAAGTAAATGTACAGGTGGTCTCCTACTTACAAATAGGTTATGTTCTGAGAATCTGCTCATAATTTGATGTTGTCGTTAGTCAAAAATGCATTTAATGAGTCAATCATCGTCACCTTCATCCGGACCTCCTCTCCCACCGTAGGCCAGGGTGAGGAGTAGCAATGTCCAGACAGCCCAAATTTGCCCAGTCCAATGGGCCACGCGTCCATTCACTCAGCATTGAAGCCCCCGGAATCCTGGCTCTATCTGATACGCCAGAAACATTCACTAAATTCTGTAGCTTCACATAAATGTATCCAATAGAGTCAGCCCAGATGCTGTCACATTAAAAGGTGCCAAATCTCTGTTCATGCACTTCCCCTCACAATATTCATCCAACCAGCTCGATTTCTTGTCAGTCCCCTAGCCTCACTGACAGCCAAACCTCTCTTCCTTACGCACTCATCCACCATATCCCTCCATCTTTTCCATGGCCTGCCTCACCTCCTCCCTCCTTCAGGTTCATTCAGATGTACCTTTTTCACCACTCTATTGTTATCCATTCTCTCGACATGACCATACCATCTCGGTACACTCTCTTCAATTCTGGTGTTCACAGACTTCCTCACTCCACAACTTTCACAAATCACATTATTTCGTGTCCTATCCACCCTCTGTACTCCACATACATTCCTCAGCAGACCCATCTCCACTGTTGTCACTCTTGACTTCTCATTTTCGTGCCACCCCATAGTCTCACATCCATATGTTAAAGTTGGCACTAACACTCCTTCATGTAAGCCTTGTGCAGCTGCAACACTCAAGCCTCTGTTTCTTATCAAGGTCTTCATTGCACAAGCTGCTTTCCTTCCTTGTGTCACTCTACTTTCCACTTCATTTACTCTCAAGGCACAACACTGCACTAGTCTACCAATTTCTTGTCCAGTATTTGCAAGTAGCATTGCATCATCAACATAGAACAAGTTTGAGATATTCCATCCATCACCATTCATTACCAACACCATCCTCCTCTCCATTACTAGTGTTTTTACTTCTCTCATCACGCCATCTGTATATATATTGAACAACCATGGGGACATCACACAACCTTGTCGCATGCCCACACTGATCGTGAACAGTTCACTTAGATGCTCATTTACCCTTACATGTGCTTCACTACCATCATAAAAACTCTTGACTGCACCAAGCAGCTTACCTTCTACACCGTATATGTGCAAAACCTTCCACAATCCTTCTCTGTCTACTTTGTTGTATGCTTTTTCCAGATCCATGAATCCCATGAACACCTTATAGTCCTTCTCACAAGCCTTCTGATCTATCAGTCCTACTGTAAATGTTTGATCCACACATTTCTGTCACTCCTAAAGCCACTCTGTTCATCACTCAGTTTCTGATATCTCTCTTACTTTCTCTGTAATATTTCTTCCATATACCTTCCCTGCCACACTCAGTAAACGTATGCCATGATAATTCTTTCACTCACTTCGCTCACCTTTATTTTTGTACTGGGGTATAATCACAGCCAGTCAAAAATGCATTAATACACCTAAGCAATCTAACATCATAGCCTAGCCAAGCCTACCTTCATCATGCTTAGAACACTTACATTAGCTCGCAGCTGGGCAAAATCATCAACACAAGGCTTATTGTATAAAGTGTTAAATATCTCATGTTATTTATTGTATTCTGTACTGAGATCATCAGTTGCGAAAGTCAAAGTTCACATGCAGTGGCCATTACAGGCTTTCCTCCTTCATGCTTGGCAATTATATTGAGTTTGATCTCCAGAGTAATTGCCTTCCTCTTCTTTTTCTCACCAGTAGCAGGAGAAACAGATGGGCATTTCATAGATATAATGGATGCACAAAACACAACGTAATCCAAAAAAAAATGTTGGCAACACAGAACAGTGTAGAGCATCGGAGCATCGATTGTTTACACCAACGACCACTTTGGCAGACTGGAACTCAGCTCGCTGCTACTGCATCATACCGCATATTGCTAGCCAGGGAAAAGATCAAAATTCAAATTTCGAAGTACAGTTATACATTCAAAAAGTTGAAAAATCATAGGTCAGTTGTTCATTAGTAGGAGACCACCTGTACGTAAGAATAAATTGCTGGCAAGTGGGATGGAAACATTGAGAAAACTAAATAAACTGCTGATGTGCATGCAAGGTGAAACCAAGAATTTGGTCCATTTCACTGAGCAGTCTGTTGGTACAGTAATTGTAGTTTTATGCATTCCTGTTCTTATTTATGGATAATGGCCACAAAATTTAATAGTGTGAGATAATTAGGATAATGATAATAGTGATGATAATGCAATTCCAGTCCTGCATTTGGTTCCAGTTGCAATTCCAATGACTGATGACTTATACATATATCTCATTTTCCAGCCATTCCTGATGATCTGTTGGCAAGCAAACAATCCGATACCTCCTTGACTCCAAAACAGTTGCGCTTCCACCTTCCTAAGAATCAGGGAGATGGCCAAACAATGAGGAGTGAACAGATGAAGAAGGCTGGAGAAATTCAGATGACTGATAAAATGGCTTATAAAACTAATGACCACACAGAACAGGAGGAGACAGAAGATTGGGAAGAAAGACAAGCAGTTGAGAGAACAGATGATACTAAAACAGAGGCCAAGAAAGCGAGTGTATCTGCACATCCACGGCCAAGCTTCTCCACTCTTATCACTAATCCTCTCAGGTAACTTCAAAATTGAATTATATTTTTATTTTCTTTATGTTCCGTAGTAATTTTTGAAGATTCATCATTACCATCATCATCACCACCATCATCATCATCATCATCATCATCATCATCATCATCATCATCATCATCATCATCATCATCCAGACCTCCTTTCCAACTCTAGGGCAGGGTGAAGAGTAGCATGTCCAGACAGCCCAAGAGTGCCCACTGCAGTGGGCCGCGCGTTCAGTCTCTCATCATTCGAGCCCCTCAAATCTTGGCTGTATCTGATACGCCAAAAACTTTCACCACATTCGGTTGCTTCACTTAAATGTATCCGATAGAGTCAATCCGAATGCTGTCACGTTAAAAAGGGATGACAAATCCCTGGTCATGCACTTCTCTGCACAACATTCATCCAGCCAGCTCGATCTCTTGTCAGTCCCCTAGCCTCACCATACCTCTCCTCTTCACACACTTATCCACTTTCTCCTTGGCCTACCTCAAATCCTCCCTCCTTCAAGTTCACTCAGACTTACCTTTTTAGTGGTAAGTGGAGGTGCTCGCCATCCACTCACTCGATGTAGTGTTCGGGTGTCTGCCCTTTCCTCTCCTCCATCCTTCTTTCCTTCCATCGTCTTCTGTCATTCTTCCCTTCATTCTTTCCTCATTCTTCTGCCTACAGGTGACTTTACACTCTCTCTCCTGTCTTTCTTTCCTTCATTCTTTCCTCTTCCTTCTGCCTGTGGGTGACTCTACGCTGAGTGACAAACCAAACGGTTTCCCGTACACCAGGAAACCATTTACTACTCTGGGTGGTTACCATATAACCAGATTTTGGCACCTGGTGGTTTAGTGGGTAATTATGACACTCCAATCAGATTTAGCCATTGAAGGTTTATATCCAAGGGGTGGTTGGGGTGTATTGCTAACGTAATGCCAATCAGGGATGAGTTACGCTGGTCACTTTCATCTTAAATGTCAGGACCAACTTGCGTAGCCCCAGGCTCCTTCGCTTCTCATGGGGTAGTGTAGGATTGGATGATGGATATGGATTTTTTTTTTTTTTTTTTTTCAAGTTTTTCTTGGTGTTTAGCATTGCTTTGGATATTCCTATGTGTGTTTTGATGTCTAAATATGGTAGATTGACCTGAAAACATGCCAAAATTAGGACAGTCATGTATAAGTTGGGTGTTTTTTTGGTTTTCATTGTTTTTCTTTCAGCCATAGGTTGGATGAACATTGTCATTTTGGGGTACAGTTTCCTTAGCTTGAACTTTTCCAGACTTATGTATGACAATTTTCAGATTTTATTTGTTGGTTTTAGTGAGTTATTTACAAGTGTTAGGCTTAAGTTAGCTTCTTTTATAACTGTTAGGACATTTCAATTGGCTTTGAACTTTTTTTTACTCATTCGAGTGGGTGTAGGACTTGGTTGGAGGGGAAACCGGGTAAACCTAAGGATAAAAAACGCATCCCTATATTTTTCATGTTAAATCTACCCCGAGATACAATACCCCACCTATAGATGGGCATTTACTTAACCAGTTGCATCGTTAAACTGGGGTTTACCTTTATACAGTATATTGAATAACCATGGGGACATCACATAACCTTGTCGCATGCCCACATTGATCGTGAACCATTCAGTTAGATGCCCATTTACTCTTACACATGCCTCACTACCATCATAAAAACTTTTGATGGCACCTAGCAGCTTACCACCTACACCATTCATGTGCAAAACCTTACACAAACCTTCTCGTCTGTTTTGTTATATACTTTATAGTCCTTATCACAAGCCTTCTGCATTGTCTGTCACTGCAGATATTTGATCCACACATCCTCTGCCACTCCAAATGCCACCCTGTTCATCACTCATTAAGACTTTTGCAATCTAATTTACTTTCTCAGTAACATGATAATTCTTCCATATACCTTCCCAGCAACACTTAGTAAACGTATGCCACGATAATTCTTGCAGTGGCTTCACTTACCATTATTTTTGTACAGGGGTACAATCACTGTCTTTTTCCCACTCTGCTGGCACAGTTTTATTCATCCATGTCTTCTTACATATCTCCAACAAGCACTTCATTCCACTCTCTCCACTGCACTTAATCATCTCTGCATGCACCTCATCAACACCAGCTGCTTTCCCATTTTTCAGCCGCTTCACGGCATTCTTCACCTGTGCGAGTGTCACGTTTCCTAGCACTGCATTCCTTCTCTGCTCACCCCCAAAACGAATCATGTTTACAGCCACTCAGCTCTCTCTGTTCCTAGTCATCAGGCTTTCAAAATATTCTTTCCATCTGGTCCATACTTCATCCCCATGGGTTAAGAATCTACCACTTATATACATCCTTCACACTTTCACATTTCTCTCCTCTGTCAATTCTACGTTTCCATACCTCTTTCCAGAATAACTTCCCATTTATAGAGCTGGGAGCAGGGCAGTGAATTGACGGGGGACAAGGCAACATGGAGGCAATTTGTTTGTGGCCACCCCTTATGGGATTAAGGTGTCTGGCAGTGGATAGATAGATTGATAGATCATCACTTATCTCCTTTTTCCTCTTCAGTAGTCTCTTTCTGTGCTTCTTGCTCTCAATATATTCAGTTCTTAATTCAGTGAACCCCTTTCCTCAACCACTTAAACCACTTCTTTCTATTTTTGTCCACTGCTCTCTTAGCCTCTGCATCCCACTATGCTTTACCTTTTTTCTGTTGTTACTCTTTCCACACCACAAACTGCTTTAGCATTCCTAACTAAGCAATCCATGTATGCATTCCACGGGCTGTCCAGATCCATTTTATTCCAATTCACTGATTCCAACTCCTCCCCTACTTTGGTCCTGTATTCATCTGCCAGTTCTTTGATCCTCAGCTTCTCGACTTTCAGTCTTTCTCCTTGACTGCTCCTCTTTCTCTCTTGGTCCACCTCACTCCTCTCAGCTTGATCTTGCGTACCACAGTCATATAATGTGTCAGACCTCCACATCGTTATCTCACAATCTTCATATTGGCAACCGTTCCCAGTATCGACCTCTCTCCAAGCATGTAATCAGTCAGGCTCCTTTCAACATGAGTCCCATTCCCTCTATACCATGTATTTTTATGTGCATCTTTGTGTTTGGAATAAGAGCTACAAATGCACAACCTCCTTTTCTGACATATATCGTTCAGTCGCTTCCCATTATCATTTTCTCTTGGTACTGCATTACAACCCTTTATGTAATCTTCAGGACCAGTGCCTACTCTTCTATTCATATTGCCCATTACTATCACTTTATAGCTCCTGGGCATTTCTTCCACTGCTTTTTCCAGCACATCCCAAAACCTTTCTTTCTCTCAGTCGTGTCATCACACGGTGCATTTTCTACAATGATTCCCACTTTCACCTTCTCAAACTTGAACTTAACATATAACATCCTGAGCTGACACATTCGTAATCTTTTATTCCACTCTGCCACACTTCATTCATTAACAAAGCAACTCCTTCCTTGCATCATCCTTGCCCATTCATGCCCAGGCTTACACATTTCACACCCTTCCAGACCTTCACTTCACATCCGAAATCTTTGTTTCACTCAGTGCCATCACCGCATATCTTGCACTCTGGAACACAGTCACCACTTCCGCCCGCTTGCTCTCCTCATTCACACCTCTCACATTCCACATGGCCATGTGAATCTGCCCATTTGGTTTGGGCCTTGGGCAGTTATTGGCCCCTTCAAGGCTCTCCAAAACATCTGTCATGATTAAGTGATTTTAGATAGAGGAATCTGGGGGCACTAAACCCGGCCTGGTTAGTACCCAGTGTATTGAATGGTTTCCAGGGTACAGGAAACCATTTGGTTTGTCACTCAGTGTACAGACCATGAGGCATCCCAGCATTGTGTGTGTGGATGAAGGGTACCCCCACCTACCTATTATGTATTTATATTATTATTATTATTTGTGACTTTACACTCCCTCTTCTGTCTTTCTTTCCTTTATTCTTTCCACTTCCTTCTGCCTATGGGTGACTAGAGTGAGTGACAAGCCAAATGGTTTCCTGTACACCAGGAGACCATTTACTACGGTGGGTGATAACCATATAACCAAATCATGGCGCCTAGTAGTTTAGTGGGTAATTAAGGCACTCCAATCGAATTGAGCTTGTGTAGGTTTATCTCCAAGGGGTGGTTGAGGTTTATTGCTCATGTAATGCCACTCAGGGATGAGTGAGGCTGGTCACTCTCATCTTGGATGTCAAAGACCAACTTGCCTAGTCCCAGGCCTCTACGCTTCTCATGGGGCAACATAAGATTGGATGATGGATGGATTATTTGTGGTAGATGGAGGCACTCACCATCCACTCACTTGATGTAGTGCTGCTCTCAGATGCCCACACTTTCCCCGACCTCATGATCTATGCTGGCGAAGCCTTCGTCATGCCTCCCTTCAAAAGGTCTGCCACTAGGTAGCGGGGGCAAAGTTTTCTGGCCGCACTCCCTTGCCAGTGTGAGCCCCTGTGATGTAGTGGGGAATGCTGTGTGATTTGTAAAGCGCATGTGGTGTATGGGATAGTTAGAGGAAGTGTTTGGGAGAGTATGCTGGTCTACTCTCCATGTTAGTGTCACACTGAAAAGGTCCCCAGAGGGGGATGGTTAGGTAGCTGGTGAAATAGAAGCTCTAGCTCTCCCTATCACCAGCATTCCCATTCCCCTGCTGAGTACCACCCTGATCAGCTGGAGTATATGGAAAAAGATCCTAACTTTTTCATCATTGTATAAGTAAGTCATCTTGCACCAGTTCCTCTTATAATGGGGGTCTGCTGTATTATCATTGTTCTAAAAAGCATTAGGCCACAGTGGTGCTCCCGAGAACTAAGATTTGCAATCTTCATCCTAGTGTGGCATAAAATTTTTAGTAGGTAAAAGAAGGTAGATGGATAAGTATGAGTATGTGAGAAAATGATGTTGACAGTGAATTGAATTGTTTGGCTGAAAGATAAAAGAAGAAGCTTATGACAAAGATTTGGCATCACTATTCTTAACATGATAGTCACTGGAACCACTGTCCCATTTGTGTATTTGAATTTCCGCAGAAAAGAGGGAAAAAAATCTGCAGATGCTAAGTTTGTCAATTGATGTCAGAATTCTTAAGGTTTGAATTATTTTATGACCCGTATTAATAGGCATGGTGGTAGGTGGGGGCGCTTGCCATCCACTCGCTCAATGTAGTGCTGCTGTTGGGTGCCTGCCTTTTCCTCTTTCCCTTCCTTCTTTCCTCCTGTGTCCTTCTTCTTTCATTCCTCTTCCTTCTATCTACAGGTGACTCTACACTGAGTGACAAGCCAAATGGTTTCCTGTACATCAGGCACCCATTTACTATGCTTGGTGGTAGCCATATAGCCAAATTGTGGCGCCTGGTGGTTTAGTGGGTAATGTAGATGTATCAGTCGGATTGAGCTGGTGCAGGTTTATATCCAAGGGGTGGTTGGGGTTTATTGCTTATGTAATGCCAATCGGGGATGAGTGAGGCTGGTCACTGTCATCTTAAGTGTCAGGGCCAACTTTCCTTGCCCTGGGCTTCTGTGCTCCTCATGGGGCAACACTGGATTAGATGATGAATGAATGAATGATTAATAGGCATTCCCTTGATATGTTCTCTCACTTTTGCCCTTTCTCTTTCTTTGTTTTTGGATCCTATCCTAACCTAGTGTTGGAAAGAGTTAAGGGGAGGGGATGCCAGCAGGGACCGATTTTTCGACTGACAAAGGCATTTTGTGAAAGTTACCCCATAAAATAGCTCTGAGTATCACTCGTTCTCTGTAAAACTTTGGCAGCCATATGACATTTCTTTTCCCTTCAAGAAAATTATTTTGTAATTCCAATATTGAGGTCATTTCCCTGCAGAAACCTCCATTTTCTATGTAATTATAATATGACCACTTTTTTTCTGACTTTTTTCCTTTTTTTTCTTGAAAAATTGTCATACATCTGGCAATGGGAGTGTGAGTGTGTGGAGGGTGGCAGTGAGGTGGGGAAGGCCGGAGATGCAATGACACTGGGAGGGGTGAGAAATGTCAGCTTCGATCTCAACCTGCTCTCAGTGTATGCTAATCTTGGCCATTTCTCATCGTTTTTGCACACTTTTTGAAGATGGGGCAACCATCTAAGAGCTACTGCAACATCAGAAAGTGGCAGAGAAGAATTTGACACCATTTTGAGGAGAGAAAAACACATTGGAAGTAGCAATTCTTTCTACACCAACACCACCTCACCTGACGACCCCCAACCTTCTACGTCTTTTTCTCCAACTTCGTCTTCTCCAACACCCTCTATCTCTTCATAACCATCCCTAATCCTAACACATAAAATAAATAAAAGTACCTAACTTGTTTCTAATTGTACAGACACTGCAAGTCAACAGAAAACGAGTGATATCTCGGAACTAAAAGTTATTTTCATTTGGAGTGGTATAACTCCTTTAATTTTGAACATAAGACAAAAAGCAAAATACCTACAAAAAGAGGAATGAAAGGGGAACATTTTGTGCATATATTTTTGCCAGAGACTGACAGACATGACTGTAACGATTTTTTCAACATGACAGAAAGGATGTAAAAATTGGGATAAATACATAGGCATTTTGGGAATTTTTTTGTACAGCAGTGGTGAAGAATAATAAAAAACTTAGGGAAATTTATTAATGAGGGTTTTATTCGTAAAACTACCAAATATCATAGAGATCAGATGAACACACATTCCCTGGTTTCCCATTTCTCGTGTCTTTTTATTTATACATTTCATGCATATATTATTTTTTTCTGTAGAAACTAATCTATCAAATTTACTCAAACTTTGGGATGTTATTGCTCATATAAAGTAACAAAACATATAAAAAAAATCAGACAAATATACCTTCATAAGCAACAACAAAAATTTGGGATGTTATTGCTCATATAAAGTAACAAAACATATAAAAAAAATCAGACAGATATAATAAAAACAAATGTACCTTCATAAGCAACAACCGTCTGCCCCCCTTAACCTGTCACGTCCCGAGCTATTTCGCACCTCCGACACCCCCCAATCCTGAGGTATTTTCGAAAAAAAGTTTTTTTTGGCTAAAACCTCCGCTTTTGGTGAGAAACATCGAAATTTCATAGAGAAATCGCTCACCTGAGGTTTAAAACACTTGATCCAGGTAGCAGTACCTCCTTACATGACTGGGTTTTCTAACTGGCTGGAACCAAAGAAAACGAGTTCTATGGGAGGGTAACTATTTCACACCACTCAAAAACGGTATTTATTTATTTACTTGGTATAAATTTTTATGTAGTACGAGAGTATATTGGTTTTCAAACAGTAATATAGGCATTATAAGCGTTGTTTCACTCACTAACTCATCACCGTACCTTACCTTCTTTTGGCACATTACCTGATGATCATTTCTGACTGTTTCTTCCTCTAATGCTATGTATACTTTGTCCTCCACATTGTCATCGATTGGGGAATCACTCTGGCCGCGAATGTCTTTATTGCCTAGGTCACTGGTAACAGGTGAATTGCCGAGACAATGGCATGCGGGGAGGGGGGGGAGGTTATGCGGTGTAAGGCATTGTCCCTGCTTGGCATCTTGTAGAGGAATAGGGGAAGGTGTCCCGTGTATACTTATGAAAAATCACGCACGAAAATTGAAAATTGTGCAAATTAGGGACCTTGCAATTGCACGATGTACCAGTACGTTGTTGGGACTGGCAAATGCAAAATGTTGCAATGTACCCATACGTCAATGGGATGCGGCGGGTTAAGGGCCAGGATAAGGGTAGGAGGTAGTGGTATTTGTTGTGGCTGCACTGAATGAACTCATAGATGAGACTTCAGGCAGTGCACAAGTTATTATGTGGCAGTAATATTTTTGCAACAATTTTATTACTTGTTTTTTATGTGAGGTGGATGAAAGTTAATAAAAGTTATGAGTACTGTACTTATTAAAAACATTGGCATATGCTGCTGATGGGTTGTGTGGGAAGTGTTATGATAGGAAACCCTAACTAAAGCACTTAATAGTTGCCAATGTCTGGCCCAGACAAAGGCTCATTGTAGTTGAAGGATGTAATAAAAAATGGGTAAATTTGTAAAGGCAACAATTGCATGTAGCTTCTTCCCCCCCCCCATAGCATACCGTAACCAAGTCCAAATGTATCCTCACTGAACTGTGCTTTTGACTTGTCCCTGGCACCTCTCACTCCAGACACCCAGACTCTGGTATTCCCACCCCTCGACTACCTCTGCACCCTGAAGCTGGTGACAGTATTCGCACTATTCTTCCTCAAAGGTGAGAGCAAGATCACATGATTTCATTAGAAGTAATTGAATGGGTGATTTTAGTTTTAATGTTTTGTCAGCACAAAATACAGTAGACACCAAGCTACAGGTATAATCTGTGGAAGGTAATACCTACATCTGCATTATTAACCTCTTCTTTCCAGAGATGTTCTTTTAATTCTGTAGTTGCAAACACCAGGTAATTTTATTTGGCTTAAGAGATGTTCCCAGACTGAAGAGTTTAGAAACATACTCAGTTTTCCCCTAGGCTGTGACATACCTGTTCAATGAAATGTTCATTGTCCACCAGATGCAGGAAAAATTTTCCTTCTTTCACTTTAAGAATTTTCATAAAAATATTTGTCATTCATTAATAAAATTCACACATCAGTAAGCCACTTGAACATACCTGTTCAATGAAATGTTCATTGTCCACCAGATGCAGGAAAAATTTTCCTTCTTTCACTTTAAGAATTTTCATAAAAATATTTGTCATTCATTAATAAAATTCACACATCAGTAAACCACTTAGTCTGCTTGCAAAGGGAGCAAACAGGAAGCTATAAGGTGCCCACGTTTACAGGTAGTGATGAGTTCAAAGTATTTTGTTTTTGTCCAGTTTGAGTAGTCTGAACATGTATTAACTGACTATAGTCCTTTTACCTTACCTTGGCCTAAAATTTTGTACTTTTGCAGCTTATTCCATGTAGCTCAGTGGCAGAGAAAGACAGTAGTACAGCTCCATCACCTTTCCATAGCACTTCTTCACAACCAACAGCATATTCTAGCAGTAAAGCAGTAGTCTCTTGTTACAGCTCAGCAGTACAAGTGGAGAGAGAGAGAGTGAGAACAATTTTAGACCTGGTTAGAGAAAAACAGGAATAGTGACCAGGCAGGTAGGAAATAAGCACTGCCCTCCACCACACAAGACAAAGATTGCATCATCCAGTGTGTGGCCACCCATCAATCATAAGCAAACTCTTTTTTGCCATAAGGAGACAGCAAATTTGAAAATTAAGCATCATTCTGGAAGGCACACTGCAGTCTGGTGGAAGTGCCCTCTGAAAGGCACACTGCAGTTGCAGGACTAACATCCCTTCCCTAAACTCTCCCTTTCCATCGAAGGAGTTTTGATTTCCATTGGTATCCAAGCAGATTCCTTTTGGAAGGGAAGGGAAGGGAAAATGTTCAGGGTGTTAGCCCTGTTAAGCTAAAATGACCTATCCTGCTGATATTTGGTATGGTGGAGTGTTACATTTATAAAATAATACATCAAAGCACCCATATCTCATACTGGATAATGAAAGCACAACACATTTCAGATGTGGGAGGTCACCACCATATCTATACTGTTGGTTTGTATTCAACCATCAATGCCATTTTGGCCAACACCGCAGTGGTGTTCACTCCTCATGACAATACTGTAGTTTGATAAGAAATAATATTTGAGGACTATTACGTTCTTTAATGTTGTTATTCATAAGTGTAAGAATCACTTGTAAACGTCTGTGTACTTACATGGCAGCGCTCGCTTGTTTTTTCCAGCCGAAAGACATGAGCTGAACCACTCGTGTGACCTTTATGGCAAATTTTCCTTTTCTGGGCAGATAACAAGCAAGATGTTTCTTGAAATAAATTTGTCGTGTGTCCCTGGCCATATTATATAACATTAGTCAGTGTCACATCTTATTATAAGACTGGATGAATATCAGAGGAAGTACGTCATCTGCTTTGTTTATGTCTGGCTGAACATGTCAACTGACTTGTGTAACACTTTTAACTTGTGGCCTCCCATGTTTGTTTCCACCAACCCTTCCCCCAGCCAGGGATTTCTGGAAAATCACTATTTTTGTTTTAAACCATAGTAACTCAGCTAATACTTGGCCAAAAATTTTAAACTAAGGGTCATAATACTCATCAATCCTTAGGCTTCAATCTAATGGCCTCAGACTACTGATAGTGCATAGGGTCAGAAAGAGAGTCTTTGAAAGTGGGGTAACTTTTCGTGTTTTTTGTGGCTGTGTCTGTATGCATGGCACAAGTAAGGCTTATTGTAGCCTTCCACAATAAAAAAAGTTTCAGAATGCTGCAGTCAACCTTAAATACCATTTCCTTGTAGGCTTAGAGAAGTGTGGTGTGATTTTGGTGGTGTGAGCAGGGGAGTGAGGTGAATATGGCAACGACCTTGAAGCAGACTGGCTGACATCTCACCGGACACAGGGAAAACTTATTGTGTAGGTCTACTTGTGACGTAGATAGACAGGTAACTATACTCCGTTTTTTTTATTGAGGCAAAGATGCACTTGAGAGGTTGATGATGATTGGCTGAATGCAACATGTCCAAATAATATTTACTAACCCAAATTTCCCCCTCAGATATTTGTTGTCAGTTAATAATGCTAGATTATGAAGTAATGTTGCATTCAGCCAATAATCACCAATCTTTCAAGTGCATCTTCGTCTCGATAAAAAAAACTGAGTATAGGAGTTTGCAGGAGGGTTGCCAGTGTTTGCCTGTGGTGGTAATTGCCTGTAAAATATTCAAACAATGCTGCGAAACACTAGATCATGTATATGTGCTACCCGAACGTCTCCAGGGGGTCATCTGTACATGACACCCAGACGCCATGGGTTAAAGAGATACAAATAGCATTTAAAAGTCAGTATATTAATAAAATTGTACAGTACCTCTCATTGACATTTTAAATATATTTAACCCCTACACACCGGGAGTTTTCCGATGTTGCACACTCCTCCCTATGGGGGTGCTGCGATTTTGGAGAAAATACCTTAACTTCAAACCCTAATATCTGCCAAACTATAACAGCTAGAGAAAAAATTAAGATACATAAGACTCACCAACACTTCCACTTTCAAATGAAAGTATCCCCACGTCTCCAGGTGAACCCGTCGATGAGTAAGGATAAGTTAAAGTTCAAAGAGTGGCGGGAAGACGCTTACGGTTGTACACGTCAACTGGCGTTGCTCCACTTCCAAAATCGTGACAGCTATACACGTCAACCAACATGTAGGGGTTATGGCAATAAACTGCAAAAGATTTTTTTTTTTTTTTTTTTATGTGGGCATAGGCTTCACAGCCTGCTATCAAGGCCCAGCAGTCCTCCTACATACCATACACCTCTGCATGTCACCACTTCAGCGCTAACACCCACCGTCCATATTGAATGCATGCTAGGGCTGTCTCATGCAGGACTAGTGTATTGGTATTAGCGGGGGTATTTTTACGACATGTCGGCGGGTCTTCTGGTAGATCAGTAAAGCCTGATTTAATGAAATTCAAATCCTTAAACTGTTCCCTGTCCCAGCCGGGATTTGAACCTGGGTCCGTTAGGACTGCAGGCCACCTCTCT
Source organism: Coenobita brevimanus (assembly GCF_032717465.1). Lineage (NCBI taxonomy): Eukaryota > Metazoa > Arthropoda > Malacostraca > Decapoda > Coenobitidae > Coenobita > Coenobita brevimanus. Next base: position 5,279,078 of record NC_137050.1, read on the forward strand.
ACCGATTGAGCCACGAATGCACAAAAATTGCTAAGGGATTTTTGAATTGACAGGTCAAATGATTCCATCAAGTTCTAATGATTTTGTCTGCTTGGAAGGAAGACCTTGTCCTTCAAGCAGTTTGGATTTTTTAAAACATACCAGTTCAGTGAAAGATGTCCTTCCCATGCATCTGAAAGGGAAGGAAATGTTTAAAAATATGAGTGTAACTTCTTTGGATCAGGAATAAATTTAATGGTGGTAGGTGGTGGTGCCCATCATCCACACACTGGATGTATTGCTGCCTTCAGGTGGCTGTACACCGAGTGACAAGCCAGTTGGTATTGTGTAATCAGGGATGATTTGAGTGAACTTTGTAAGAGGATAAAATGTGCATGAAAACTGTGTGATCAGAGGGTCAGTTGAACACAACGTGGAAATGCGTATGCAGATTTGTTATTCATTAATATTGATTGCTGCATAAGCTTTGTTATTTATTGATGAATGCTGGTGAAGTGTATTGAGTAGATTCCGTGTGGAGATACTAATTGACAAGAAATAGATTGGTTCTACTTGACATGCATAAACTGGTGAAAAGATCATCATCGTCTGGACCTCCTTTCCCACCCTAGGACTGGGTGAGGAGTAGCAGTGTCCAAACAGCCAGTGTTTTCCCAGTTCAGTGGGCTGCACTTCCATACACTCGTGTTTCAAGTCCTTGATATCCTGGCTCCATCAGATTGGCAAAAAAAAATTCACCATGTTCTGTAGCTTCACACATACCTATCTGATAGAACCAATCTGAGCACTGTCATGTTAAAATGGGGTGCCAAATTCTTGGTTATGCATTTCTCCATGCAAAATTCATCCATCTGGCACGGTCTCTTGTCAGTCCCTTAGCCTCACCAACTTCCATTCCTCTCTTCCACGCACACTCATCCACTAAATCCCTCCACCTTCTTCTCCTGCCTCGCCTCCTTCCTCCTTCAGATTCACTCAGGTACACCTTTTTCACCACTCCATTGTCATCCATTCTCTCCACATGACCAAACTATCTCAGCACACCCTCTTCGATTCTGGTGTCCACAGACTTCCTTACTCCACATCTTTCACGTGTCACATTATTCTGTATCCTATCCGCTCTCTATACTGCACATACATTCCTTAGCAGTCTCATCTCCACGGCTCTTACTCTTGACTTTTCATTTTCATGCCACACCATAATCTCACATTCGTATGTTAAAGTTGGCACTAACACTCCATCATGTAAGCCTCATGCAACTGCAACACTCAAGCCTCTGTTTCTTATCTAGGCTTTCATAGCACCAGCTACTTTCCTTCCATGTGTCACCCTACTTTCCACTTCTTTTGCACATTTTCCTCTCCTTTCTATCACAGTACCCAGGTATTTGAACTCTGTCACCCATTCCAGTCTCTCTCCACTCACTAACATCACACTGGGAATCACCTTCTCTCTCAGTAACCATCACTTTACTCTTTTCTGCATTTACTCTTAAGGCATGATGCTCACAGGCATCTAGAAAACTCTTCACTTGTCTACCAAGTTCTTGTCCGATATTTGCAAGTAGCACTGTGTCATCAGCATACAACAAATTTGAGATATTCCATCCATCACTAGAAATTTCCAACACCATTCCTTTCTCCATTACTTGTGTTTTTACTTCTTTCATCACCCTGTCCATATATACAGTATATTGAACAACCATGGGGACATCACACAACCTTGACGCATGCCCACATTGAACTTGAACCATGCACTTAGATGCCCATTTACCCTTAGACATTCCTCACTACCATCATGAAAACTCTTAACAGCACCTAGAAGCGTACCATCTTCACCGTACATGCACAAAGCCTTCCACAGTCCTTCTCTGTTTTGTCGTATGTTTTTTCCAGATCCATAAGTGCCATAAACACCATATTGTCCTTTTCACAAGCCTTCTCCACTATCTGTCTCACTGCAAATATTTGATCCTTACATCCTCTGCCACTCCTAAAGCCACCCTGTTCGTCTCTCACTTGGACTTCTGATATCTCTCTCTTACTTTATAATAATTCTTCCTTATACCTTCCCTAAAGTACTCAGTAGACTTCATCCATCCATCCATCATCCACTCCTGTGTCACTCCATGAGAAGCGTAGGAGCCCAGGGTTAGGCAAGTTGGTCCTGACATTTAAGATGAGAATTGACCAGCCTCACTCATTCCTTGAGTGGCATTACATGAGCAATAAACCCCAACCACCTCTTGGATATAAATCTACACAGGCTTAGTCCGAATGGAGCACCTTAATTACTTACTAAACCAGCAGATGCCATAATTTGGTTATATAGTTACCACCCAGCGTAGTAAATGGTTTCCTGGTGTACAGGAAACCATTTGGCTTGACACTCAGTGTAGAGTCACGCATAGGCAGAAGGAAGAGGAAAGAATGAAGGAAAGAAAGACAGAAGAGGAAGGATGGAAGAAAGGAAAGGGCAGACATTCAAAGCAGCACTACGTCAAGTGAGTGGATGGTGAGCGCCCCCACCAGCGACAGTGCAATAGACTTATGCCATGCAAATTCTTGCACTCACTTCGCTCACCTTTATTTTTGTACAGGGGTACAATCACTGCCTTTTTCCACTCATCGGGCACAGTTTCATTTTTCCTTGCCTTCTTACATATCTCCGTCTAGCACCTTATTCCACTGTCCCCACAACACTTAATCATCTCTGCATACACCTTATCATCCCCAGCTGCTTTCCCATTTTTAAGCTGCTTGACAGCGTTCTTCACATCTGCAAGTGTCAGGATTCCTGTCGCTGCATTCCTTCTCTGTACACCCCCATAACCAGTCATGTTAACAGTCACTTTGCTCTCTCCACTCATCAGGCTTTCAAAATATTCTTTCCATCCGATCCTTACTTCATCCCCATGGGTTAATAATCTACCACATACATCCTTCACACTTTCACACTTCCTTCCACTGTCACTTCTACATTTCCACACCTCTTTCGGAATAACTTTTTATTTTCAGAGGAAATTGTATTAATTTTTCTTCGTAGGTCATCATTTACCTCCTCCTTTTTCCTCTTCACTAGTCTCTTTACATGCTTCTTGCTCTTGATATATTCAGTTCATATTTTAACTGGACCCCTGTCCTGTATCCACTCTAGCCACTTCCTCTTTTCCACCACTGCTCTCTTAACCTCTTCATCCCACCATGCCGTACCCTTCTTTGTTGTTTTTCTTGCCGCACCACACGCCGCTTTTGCATTCCTAACTAAGCTCATATATGTATTCCACTGGTTGTCTAGATCCATTTAACTCCAATTCAATGATTCTAAACTCCTTCCCTCTTTGGCCCTGTATTCTTATTCATTTGCCATTTCTTTGATCCTCAGCTTCACCACTTTCAGTCTCTCTCCCTGACTGCTCCTCTCTCTCTCTCTTGAAAAGATGTACATACTTTATATTGTGTATGGATAGTGTGTCCTGTGGAATGTTATTAAGAATTTCATATGCTTAAATGATTAGTGAATGAACATATTCCCTGTTTTGCCATGCACTGCTGATAGTGTTTCTCATTTGTGTATTTTTCTTTTTCCTGTATCTGATCTTTCATACCCTTTTGAAATGCAAGGAAATCAGGTTTCAGTAGGAAAAGGGAAAGTATTTTTTTATAGATGCTAAGTTTGAGTAAGTGGATATTAGTTGATGCTACTATAATGTTATCTTATTTTTAGAATATCCTACAACACCAGTGATTATGATATATATTGAATTCTGATTTAGATTTACAGCAGTTTTCATTACTTTGGGCTGTCTAGACATTGCCACTTCTCACCCTGCCCTAGGGTGGGAAGGGAAGTCTGGATGATGATGATGATGATGATGATGATTGACTCTGTCAGATACGTTTATATGAAGCTCCAGAATGTGGTGAAAGTTTTTGGCATATCAGATAGAGCTAAGATTCTGGGAACTTGAATGATGAGTGAATGGAAGCTTGGGCCATTGGATTGTGCAAACTTGGGCTGTTTGGACATTGCTGCTCCTCACCCTGTCCTAGGGTGGGAAAGAAAGTCCTGATGATGATGATGATTGAGTGAATGGAAGCTTGGGCCATTGGATTGGGCAAACTTGGGCTGTTTGGACATTGCTGCTCCTCACCCTGTCCTAGGGTGGGAAAGAAAGTCCTGATGATGATGATGATTGATTGTTATTTATTTTCTTTTTCCTCAGCCTTGTCAGAAAAGTTTCTCTGGACGTGGCAGACACAAGAGATGAAAATCCAGTGGAACAAGAGTCATTTGAACTCCATAGCAGGGATAGTTCAACCAATGAAATGTACTTCAGCTTTGTAGAAGAGGAAGTAGAAGAGGAAAGAAAAGAACAAGGCAGCAAAGTTTTAAGGGAAGAGAAATTGTCCTTAAAGTTTGGTGAAGAGAATGAAGAAGAGTCTGAAGCAGACGATAAGATGGAAGATATTGAAGAGGAAAACAGAGAAATAAGAAAGGTTGACAATGATGAAATAACAGATGATGAGAGTTTAGAGATTCCAAGTGCAGAGAGGTCAAAGGAAGTGGAGGATAGTGAAGAGGATAGCTCTCCTGATAATCAGAAAGAGGATATGAAGGAAAAGAAAAGTGGCAGTCAAGCTGTATTCCAGGAAGAAATGCAGACTGTTTTGGATTCGGAATTTGAATGTATAAGTGAAGTAAGTCGAGAACGAGTTGAGGATACAAATACATCCTATAATGGCAAACCAGATGAACTGATTTCCAGGAATATCAGTATTTTTGATAAATCGTCTATAGTAGATAGTCCAGTGGTTTCAGAAAAGTATGAGGAAGTCTCCCAACAGAATATTAAAAGGATATTAACCCAGAAGAATGCAGAGCTGTCTGTTTCAGAAGGTAAACAGCTGAACACGGAAATAAGATATTCAGTAGTAAAGAAGAAGAAGGAAGATATAGATGTAATTGAAGAAGAAGCCATTTCTGAAAAAGAAGAATTCACAAAACATGAACTTTCTCATTTAGAGAAAGTAACAAAAGTTGAATCACACTATGTTACGGTTTCAAGCACTGGTATCCTTGCTAGAAAACCTATTGGTGGGTACAGAGAAGTTGGTGTTAGAACTTCACTGTCTGTCATGGACTTGGAGGATGTGATGACGAAGAATAATAGTAAAATGAATGAGGAAAAAGTAAAGGCTGCCAAAGAGGAGGAGAAAGATGTCACAGTGAAAGGAGGAGAGGAAGGTTTATTGTTAGAAAAAGATGGAGAGGAGTATTTATTGATAGAAGAGGAAGGAGAGAAAGATGTAATATTAGAAAAAGAAGAAGAGGAAGATTTATTAACAGGAAAGGAGGGAGAGAAAGATGTATTATTAGAAAAAGAGGGAGAGGAAGATGTATTAACAGGAAAGGCGGGAGAGAAAGATGTGTTATTAGAAAAAGAGGGAGAGGAAGATTTATTAACAGAAAAGGAGGGAGAGAAAGATGTGTTATTAGAAAAAGAGGGAGAGGAAGATTTATTAACAGAAAAGGAGGGAAAGAAAGATGCATTGTTAGAAGAAGTAGAGTTGCTAGAAAAACAGGGAGAGAAAGAACTGTTGTTAGAGGAGCAAGTAGAAGATGCATTGTTCAGAAATGAGGGACTGGAAGATGTACTGGTACCGGTATTATTAGAAACAGGGCGAGAGGATGATGTATTGTTAGAAGGAGGAGAGAAAGATGCATTGCTACAAAAAGAGGAAGGGGAAGATGTATTGCAAGAAAAAGAGCAAGAAGCGGATGTATTGCAAGAAAATGAAGAGAAAGATACGTTGTTAAAAAAAGATGAAGATGTACCAGTAGCAAGAGATGGAGAGGGGAATGTATTGTTTGAAACAGGAGAAGATGAAGATGTATCACTAGAAGAAGAGGGAGATGAAAATGTATCGTTAGAAAAACAGGGAGAGGAAGATGTAATGTCATCAAAAGAGGGTGGTGATGATGATGATGATGATGACTTGGCTTCTAAACAGCACGCTCTTAGCCCTAGAGAAGAGGAGATGATAGCTGAAGCTGTACGGGAGGGGCAAGGAGAGAATTCAAGTTATCTTTCAAAATTCAATACCTCAGAACGGTTTAGCCCCCTTTGCTTCTCCGATTCAGAGAGTGATAAAGAAGAGCAGCAGGAAGAAACTGGTGAACGAAGTAAGACTGAAGATAAAGTAGGAAAGGAGATGAGCGATCAGTCAGAATTTGGTACCACAGAACGTATTAGCCCCCTCCACTTCATTGACTCAGAGAGTGAGAAAGAAGAGAACCAAGATGTAAATGCTGAAAATAATAAACCTGAGGTTACAGTTGAGGATGACAAAGAAGACATTGCAAAAGAGAAGATGGAAAAAGATACAGAAAGTGTGAAATATGAAGCAAGAAGAAAACTTGATGAATGCACTGATATCTCTTCCAAGGAAACCACAAACCAGATTAAAGAAGCCGTTACAACTCCTGATAGTTCACTTATTGAAACAGAAGAGCATATAAAAGAAGCTGTTCCACCTACAACTCCTGATAACTCTGCCAAGGAAACTGCAAAGCAGGTCAAAGAAGTCATCCCTCCCACAACTCCAGATAGTTCTTCCAAGAAAACTGCTAAGCAGGAAAAAGCTGCAGTTGCATCAACAACCCCTACAAGAAAAACAAGAAAACAAACCATAAGTGGCATTCCAGATGAGATCTACCAAGACCCTGAGGCCATAGACCGTTCTTATTCGACACCCACAAGACAGATTCGGCGATTGAGTGGTGCAGCACCAACCACACCCAGTGCTTCAAGGACTGTTCTTGAGACTGTTCAAGATCCCGAAACCAAAGACCATTCCTCTCTGACACCAACAAGACTGAGTCAGCGATTGAGTGGTGCAACATCAGCCACACCCAGTGCTTCAAGGATTTCTCTCGAGACTCCGCAAGTCCCTGATGTCAAAGACCATTCTTTTTCGACACCTGGAAGACGAAGTCACCAATTGAGTGGTGCGACACCAGCCACACCCAGTGCTTCAGGGACTGCTCCTGAGACTGCCCAAGACCCTGAGGCCAAAGACCATTCCTCTTCGATACCTATGAGACAGAGTTGGCAATTGAGTGGTGCAACACTAGCCACACCTGGTGCTTCTCTCAAGATTGCCCAAGACCTTGACGCCAGAGACCATTCCTCTTTGACCCCCACAAGACGGAGTCGACGATTGAGTGGTGCAGCACCAGCCACGCCCAGTACTTCAAGGACAGTCCCTGAGGCTGCCCAAGATCCTGAGGTCAAAGACCATTCCTTTTTGACACCCACAAGACGGAGTCGACGATTGAGTGGTGCAACACCAGCCACACCCAGTATTTCAAGGACATCCCCTGAGGCTGCCCAAGACCCTGAGGTCAAAGACCATTCCTCTGTGACACCTACAAGACGGAGTCGACGATTGAGTGGTGCAACACCAGCCACACCCGTTGCTTCGAGGGCTGCTCATAGAAAGCTGGAGGCAGCTACCCCAGGAATCGAGGCTGATGAAGATAGCGTACCACCAGTTGCAGTAATCACCCGTTCTGGTAGGAAGTTACACCAAGTGCCTTTACCAGTTACAAAGTCCAGGCCTTCTACTCCAGCTTCTGTTACCACTACGCCAGCCAGAAGGTCTAGGAGGTTATCAAAAGGTAATGATGCATCATCTCCAGCTTCTGTTATAACTACTCCAGTCAGAAGGTCCAGGAGGTTAGCAGTAGATAATGAAGCTGTTGAAAAAGTCACACTCAAGCTGGAACTGTCCCCGAGTCGTGCAGCACCAAACCCAGCTGTTGTTTTGCGTAGTTTATCTCCAGATATAATTCCTGCTGTACCTGCATCACCATCTGTTGCCAGTAAGAAAGAAAAGAGCTTTGTTGACTCTGAAGGTAAGACCACCCCATCCAAGTTATCTGCAAGAAAACACACTCGCAAGAGTATAATTGATGATACACTAGAAGCTATTACGGAAGAAGATGGATCCTATTCAGCAACAGACACCAGTCAAACAACACCAGGGAAGACTACACCAGCAAAATCCACAAATACAAGATCTAGAAGATCTAGTAGGAGAAGCATTGGAATAATGGAGACCATATCAGAGAATAGTGAACTATCACTAGTAAGTCCTTCCATTGCACAGCCAGTAACACTCACCACTGCTACCCCTTCTTCATCCCACCACAGGCATAGCAAGTTGGCCAGTGGAGAGCCAGTATTTGATTCCACAGAGATGGCTATGCCACCATCACAAAGAGAAATAAGGTCAGTCACAGAGAAAGATGCATCTGATGTTAACTCCCAGGTTAAGACTCCTCAGAAAAGAGGAAGGACAATAGTGGCTTCTGAGATAGGTCTGACTGATGAGGAGGAAGTTCCAGCTCCATCAAAGAGAAAAAATATCACAGAATCAAAGTCAAGAACTGACAGCACAACAAGGAGGACCAGAAGCCACTCCCAGTCAGAAGATGAAAAATCAGCTACAGGAGGAACACATCACTCATTAGCTTCAGAAGCCTCTCAGGTGAGCTGTTAAGTATTAGTTTATGTAATCCATGGAGTACTTTTTTCATGAAGTCTTTCAAACTGTAAGTGAAGTAAACTTTATCAGAGGGGAAAACTGTTCAAGAAAAATTTTAGTTTTGTGGATCAGAGGGAAAGACTGTTCAAGAGAAAATTGAGTTTTGTGGATCAGAGGGAAAAACTGTTCAAGAGAAAATTGAATTTTGTGGTACCATATTCCCATTGTATGGCTATCATATTATAGTGACAACCTTGCACAAGCTTGATCCTTGAAAAATGACTGGAGTTTTTCAGCCTTGTATTGCCATTAGGGAAAACTATTCTAAAATATACTTGACTATGGCAGCCCATTTTTGGACCTGTATGACTTGAAGAGGGTAAGATTTTTGCTGGCCGTTACCATAGGTGATGGATGGATGAAGCATTGCAGTAGTGCATTGTTTAATTTTCATTATTCATGCCAATCTTCTGACATTTAAATGAAATTAATCAGACCATGGGTCTTTTCCTCACACACCACTATGCACACTAGCTGCTACTGCCTTGTAAATGTCTATCCCCATGTGGGATGGAACCCAGATCAGGAGAATTAGTGCGCACACACACACACACACACACACACACACACTAAAAAACTGCTGGTGTGTGTGTGTGTGTGTGTTATTGTCAGAGAATATTGGAGAAAAGTTTTTTATGTATTTTTGCTCTTTCTCTCTCTCATCAGATTTCTCCAGGTAGTACCTCTGGCAGATCTTTAGGGAGCAGCTCAATGACCAGTTTGAAAGGTAATTTTATTTTTATTTTTTTTTTTATATATATAAATAAGATATTCTTGTGGGTCATAGAAGGCAGTTAACTTACAAGTTTCTGTTATCTTGTTAGTTTTTTCATTGAGGGAGCAGCTTGAAGGCCTCTGGCATTGGTTCCTTCTTCCTTGCATGAAACAATATATATAAAAAAAAAAAAAAAAAAAAAGTCCAGTGATGTATTCTTTATTTCATTTTTGCTTCATGTAGAATTTGATTTAATTTCAAGAGG
>NC_137050.1:5293670-5358670 GCF_032717465.1 Coenobita brevimanus
AGTCTAGCATAGTCTCCAGTACAAGTTTTTCTGACTGTCAACACCCGACTATATGCACATTATACACTACACTTCCTATTCAAAATTCAGCCAAAATGGCTTCATTTAACCAAGCCTCGGAGTCCCCTGGAGGGTGAGGGGGACCATAAATGCCCCCACCATCTGTCTCTCTTCTGGCAACGACCCAGCGAGATGCCTGGAACCATTGTCTGACCCACTTCTTCATTTCTGCAACATTGATGGCCTTTCCTCCAACTTCCTCTCAGTTGAGCATCACCTCTCCTCCTCCAAACCTCACCTTCTTTTCCTAACTGAGACTTGGCTATCTAGGGCAACTGATAACAGACCCTTCTCTGTATCCTCCTACTTTCTCCATACTCATTTCAAAGCCAAAGGTGGTGGTTATGTATATGTATGCAACAACTTATATTGCTCTCATGTTCCTGAACGTGATTCTTCTAAATTCTTGACCCTCTGACTTTGGCTTTCCTGTCATTCTCCGACCAGATATACCTGTGCTGTTTACTTATCTCCTAATGCTACTGACCATGAAAAATTCCTCTACTATCTTACTTCTATGATGGAACAAATCCTATCAATTTCTTCTTTCTCTGAAATCTCCAGTTGAGGAGATTTCGATGTTCACCACCACGTTTGGCTCACCTGTCTTTTGACTGATGCACCTGGTGAACAAGCTTAATCTCTTCTATCCTGGATGACCTAGAGGAGCTTGTACAGCACCCTACCCGTATCCCTGACCTCCTTGGAGGGAGTTCCAACATCCTTGACCTCTTCCATACAACTAATCCTTCTGCTTACACTGTTAATCTTTCCTCTCCATTGGGCTCCTCCGACCACAGCCTTATCACCTTAACTTGTCCTGTTGCTCCAGTATGGCCTGTGGACCCTCCAAAGAAATGTCAATTGTGGGGCTTTGCAGCTGCTGATTGGGAGGCCCTCAGGCGGTACTTCTTTAATTTTACCTGGAATGATTATTGCTTCCAAGGTCGACAGCCATCTAAGTATGCCATGTGCATTATGGAGGTTATTCTCTTGGGCATGGAAGCATACACTCCTTTCTCATATCCTGTGACTAATGCAAAGAAACCTTGGTTTAATCATGCTTGTTCTAATGTTGTCCACAACAAGAAGGCTTACAAAAGGTACTGGAGCCAGCCCACCCCTGAATCTCATCTTTTTTATGTTTCTGCCCAAAATCAAGCTCTGCCAAAAATAATTTCTTCCTTACTAAATGCTCTGAACTCTCTAACTCGAATTCTTCCTGCCTTTTGTGGCATCTTGCCGAAAACCTTTCTAACAACTTTACCTCATCATTCTTTCCTCCTCTTTTCCACACTGATGGCTTTGTAGCCATTCCTTCTACTGATAAAGCAGATCTCTTCACTCAACCTTTCTCCTCCAATTCCACCATAGACGATTCCGGTGCTGTTCCTCCATCACCTCCTCCCTCTGACTTTCTCATGGTTGACATTAAAATATCTTCAACTGATGTATTTTCTGCCATCTCTGGCCACAGTACTAACAAGGCATATGGGCCTGATGGAGTCCCTTCTGTTGTTTTCAAAAACTGTGCCTCTGTTCATACACCCTGCCTAGGTAAACTCTTTCGCCTTTGTCCATCAGCTTGTACCTTTCTTTCATGTTGGAAGTTTCCTCTCATTCAGCCTGTCCCAAAGAAGGGTGACCATTCCCGACCCTCTATCTATCGCCCAATGGGAGCGTTCGCGCGAAGAGGAAAGCTGCCAGACACCACCAGAAATTATGTCTCATATTCATTTCTGCGGGCTAAGGGGCTCTTAGTTAAATTTCAGTGTTATTTTTCTGATTGATAATTACGATACTTGTTAAGCAAATAGCTTTAAAAAATGTAAATCACTCTTACTAATGCTATTTCACCCAAAATATTGCCAATAAAGTAATATATTTATATATTCTTTCCTAAGAAGATTAGTACAATATTTGCCAAAAAGACAGTTTTTGGACTGTAAGAAGTAAAAAAGGCGTATGAATATTGACATTTGTATATAATCTGACTTGTACAGAAAATGGCACATATGGTTTATCCATAGTTTAATATTTATTAGACTGTAAAATATTACGGCGTACCAAAGCCTAGTGCTGCCAGACGTACAAAGCAAGCATGGTGGTGAAGTAGATCAGCCAGTGAAGACAGACGGCTGTTTCGGTTTCCTTGGAAGACTTGTTTTACCGGAGGCAGCATATAAATATCGACATGCTTTCATGAAATGATTTAGATTTTATTCTTACTCACAGGGAGTTTAATTTGTTAGTACAAATTATAACTAATTTCTGTTATTGGATAAAAATATACTGTACATATATTTCTATGCATGCATAAACCAGGCTGGAACCGCTGTGGAATATTTTTTTTTATAATTACTTTTGTTCATGCTGCATTGTCACAATACTGTTTTAAAGAGAAGAAATAGAATATTTATGTATTTTTACAATAAGTAAGATGCATGAAAAAGGGCATTAAATTATTGCCCAACATGTGATTTTTTTTCCATCTGAAAAATTAAAATATTGGTGACATCTGGCATTTCTCCAGGCACACGAACACTCCTGTTGCTGTAACATCCTGTATCTGAATAGTTTTTAAGTCCTAAAGCACCTTTCCTATCACAACCTTCTTTCTGATCGTCAGTATGGGTTCCGTCAGGGACGCTTCACTGGCGATCTTCTCACCAACGTTCAGACTCCTGGTCATCCTCCTTTCGGGACTTTGGCGGAAGCTTTGCCATTACACTTGACATCTCAGAGACTTTTGATCGAGTCTGGCATAACTCTTTAATTTCCAAAATACCTTCTTACAGTTTCATTTCTTCTATCTGTGCCTTCATCTCTAGCTTCCTTTCTGGTCATTCTATAGCTTCTGTTATAGATGGCCCTGTTCTTATCGTAGATCTATCAATAGTGGCGTTCCCCAGGGCTCTGTCCTATCACCAACTCTTCCTTTTATTTATCAGTGACCTAAACTGTACATCAAACCCTATGCACTTATATGCTGATGATTCCACTCTGTACCTACCTTTCCATTCACTTTCCGTAGTGTCCATCTCAGCAGTTACTTCAACAGACAAGGGATGAGGCTATGGCACACCTAATGTCTGACTTGGCTCATATCCCTGACTGGGGTAAAAGTAATCTTGTTGTTTTTAATGCATCAAAAACTCAGTTCTTACACCTATCAACCCGTCAAAGTCGTCCACAGGAGTAGCCGCTAAAAAAAGGGGGGGGGGGTATGCCAGGTATTCCCGAAGGGCTAAGGCGTTACCCCTGGGTAGAGGACTTTGGATTGGAGTGTGTAGCATTTTATGACCGGATGCCCTTCCAATGACCTTTAGGTGGATTCGATCCTCCGACCCTTCAGTCAGAGTACCCACTAATGTTTAACCCTTTCACCGTGGGCATGTTTCCCAATGTTTTGCGTGTCCAGCGGGGTTATTTGGGCTCCAACAGACTCTCAAAAAATACTTGCCAAAAATCAGTTATAAGTCCTAGAATATTAAAATTACATATGCATATGGCACATACCTTCAGCTTTCTCCTGGGATGCTTGCTGAGCATTCGTCGATTACCGTAGGACTTGTGGAGACCTCTGAAGTTGGGTAATGAAGTCTCCACTTTACACTTCCCGACAACCCATAATATGATTACCACAGCCAGATATTAACACTATAAACACTACTCTATGATTATCAAGTAGTTTGGGATCCATACTCCAAATAAAAACCACTGTGAAAGCAATGAAAATTACGAGCACGTATGACCTTCCCACATGCGCTTGTTCGCTGTTGGTATTCTGTCATTTATTATTCGTAAAACCCCTCACACTTTATATTTCTATTACTATATAACACTTATATATATCTACAGTCTTTATCCATAAGTTTCCTTCAGTAGTATTAGTTTGTTGTCACTGTAGGGATTCAATTTCTTTCAGTAAAATACGTAGCATTCACTTTCTTGTCCTGTATACTAGCATTGAGAGTGAATGTCACTTTCACCTTCACTCTCATAACTCATAGTATTCATACATGCTAGAGTGAAACTTTCACTTTCATTACTTCTAGGGTATATACTCGTATTCTTATAATACTACTCATTTACATTTCTATTTACTTTCTCTATTTTATTTACGTTATTTACATTTCTATTTTGTTTACACTGTGTTATGCACTGTCACTTGAAGTAACTTATAAAACTATTTTCCACTGTTCATGTATATTTACATTCATTACTTTCACTTGCTGTTTACACATTATTTACAATTCCACTTGCACTGTTTTACTCAATAGAAAGATCGTAGTCACTCTTTTATCAATTGTCAGCCCTTTACCTCTTTCCACACAAGGTTTAGTAGGGGGTAAAGGTCACAGAGCCCTTTGCATGGGGGTGAAAAGTGCCTGAAGTTAGCAGGAGCAAACAGATGTACCCTCACATTGGAAGATGAGAGTGAACTGATAAGGGTGGGCCGGGGTGGTGGCCTACCTAGGGAAATGCATTACTGCCAACGTTAGCCTCTTGACAGCAGCTAATATATAGCAGTGAAATGATTGGCAGGAAATCTAGACAATACATTATAAATTAGGTATTTCCAGGTGAATGTAAATATCTCTTAGAGTTCTCCCTTCCCTCCTTATGTGTATATTTATTACGAAAATAGATTATACGGCATATTTCAAGGGAAAATAAACAGCGAAAATTAGCGAACGAGTGCACGTGAGGTGTTTTCAGGTGATAATTAGCCAATTCCAGGTGTATGGCACTATCACTTACCTTATTTCTTTTTTGTATATATTATTTGGTATAAGAATTGAGCATAGGGCTTATTTCAATGGATGAAATCAGTGGAAAATTCCAGGGAAGATTTACTTAGCGTAGAATACAGTGTGGTGGCCTGCAATAATTAGGTAGTTCCAGGTGAATGTAAATATCACTTAGGCTTCTCCCTTCCATTCTTATATATATTTTTATTACGAAAGTAGATGATACAGCATATTTCAAGGGGAAATAAACAGCGAAAATTAGCAAACGAGTGCACGTGAGTTGTTGTCAGGTGATAATTAGCCAATTCTAGGTGTATGGCACTGTCACGTACCTTATTTCTTTCTTGTATATATTATTTGGTATAAGAATAGGGCATAGGCCTTATTTCAATGGACGAAATCAGTGAAAAATTCCAGGGAAGATTTACTTAGCGTAGCACGGCCGGGCATTCGAGAGGATAGGGTAATGGAGGGGAGGTAGGGAGGGGAGTCAAGAACGGGGAGAAATGGCTAAATTGTCAACAATGGATGGGAGTACAGATGAGATTAGGAGTGCTGACTAGTGTTGGACATTGGCAATACTGATAGATGATACAAGCCACCACTTGATAGCCCGGGTGAATTCAAAATAACACAGAATCACAAAAGTGACGCCCCGCAGTGTGATCCATTGCTCCCAAGCATCACGAAAGTGACGCCCCGCGGTTAAGGGGTTAATAATATCTACCAGGTTGACCTCACATTGTAGGTGATTCGCATCATGTGAGTTTGCACTGTGTGGGGGTGCACTGTATATAGGAAAGAAAATGGATCTGAACTTTGTTTTTGTTGATTTGGAGAAGGCCTTTGACTGCGTCCCTAAGAAGGTGGTTAAGTGGGTAATGAGAAAGCTTGGGATTGACGAGTGGCTGGTCAGGGTGGTTATGACGAGGTATGTGGGTGTTCGCACCAAGGTAAGCGTGAATGGAGATTTGAGTGAGGAGTTTTCCATGAATGTTGGTGTGTATCAGGCGTCAGTCTTGAGCTCCTTGTTGATTATTATGGTACTTGAAGCCCTTTCATGTGACTTTAGAAATGGACTTCCATGGGAGATTTTGTATGTCGATGATTTGGTGTTGACTGAAGAGAATGGAAGGGAGGCGGTGGAAAGATTTAGGATGTGGAGTGATGGTATGGGGCACAAGGGCTTAACCCGTTCTCTACCGAAAATGTGTTTTGATGTACCCCCATACATCGTCAGTAAACACCCGTGAGACACCAGAACCGCTACCGTTGTATGCTGGTACACCCTCTAATGAATGGCAGCTTATGGGCCTCAGGGTAGCCTGGTAAGGCTGTTTCTGAGGACCTCGTGTTAGCAACAGCTCTGTGTTTTGACGACAAAGACTGTGCCGAAGTTCTGACGAATTCTGACATCATAAGATACGTCATGACTGAGTTGCGGTGGCACCAATGGCTTGCTCACTCATCTGTGATGTAACCTCTTTTAGACCAATCATTATTTTATTTATAATTTCTACTACAGATATCGTACTATATTTTCTGCTGACATACGGCAAAATTTACACCCCTTGGCCTGCCTGAGAGAGTCAGTTACCACGCACTTGAGCACGAGAGAGGGTGTACAGGATATTTTTCTCTCATGGCATCTCTGGCAAATTCCGATAGTGACGAGTTTATTCCTCATGAGGATACTTATTTAGATGTATCAGATGATGATGCAGCAGTGTCTGATGTGTCAGTAGATGACTGTGATCCTGAAAATGATAGCGAAGTTGATGTGAGTGAGGAAGGAGGAGGCAAATAGTAGGGAGCTTAGTGACGCTGCACTCTCGGCAACAAGTGGGTCAAGGTCGCCATCACCATCACGTGTGTCCACATACTTCATGCTTAGCTTACAAGGTAAATAAATAAGCCATCCATCTGTGCAGGACATTTTTTTCAAGCCAGTTTGTACAGTAGTTACCTGGGTAACAGTACTTTAGCATAAGATATGTAAACTTATATACCGTAATGATTTATTTAATAATATTTTTTTATTACCAACAGCTTGCTGGGTTTATATGATCATCAGTATACAAACAAATAAAAAAGAGTGAATAGTTTCGACGTGGCAAAAAATATACACTACCCCTCACACTATGGGAGGGGGAGCTATCAGGTCGGTATTGGGGGTAAACGTAATGTTTACATTTGGGGGAGGGGTCGGTAAAGAAGGGGTTAAGAGTAAATGCAGATAAAACAAAAGTGATGGTATCTAGGGCTGGTGGCGATACTGTTAAAGAAGAAAGAGAGTGGCCATGTGTGATTTGCCACAAGGGTGTGGAATGCAATTCCATCTTCTACAGTGTTTGTGATTAGTGTGTGCATAAGAGATGTAGTGGGATTAAAGGTAGACTGCAAGATAATGTTGATTTCATTATTTATTTATTTTTATTTATTTATTTATTTATTTATTTTTTTTTTTTTTTTAATGCAAGGGAGAAGGAACCAAAGGCCGGGAGCCCACAAACCGTTCCTTCCAAGAAAAAACAAAAACAATACAACAGAGAGCCAAATTCAAGATCCATTCATTTCCAGATGCCTGGATACACTGCGTTTGAAAGACTGGATATCATAGGAAGTAGGAAATACTATACAGACAGAGGGAGACAGTTCCAGAGCTGACCTGTTGCATAAATGAAGGACTGGGAGTAACAGTTAACTCTTGCATTCGAGAGCTGGACAAATGGCGTGAGAATTTGTTGCTAGATAGGTGCTACGCGCTCGTCGTAATGGTGAAGGATGCAAGTAGATAGTTCAGAGGAACAGTGACCATTGAAGTAGCGACGAAATGGTCTATCTAGCTATCATTTCCCCCAGACTCAAATGTAATCAAACTACTCTCTCTTTTCCTAAAATGTGTGTTGCACACAATCTTGTTCATTGCCTCCCCCAACTCAAGTATCCTTTCCCCTTCCTCGTTCCTCGTACCATATGCGCATCCCCCATGTACCCATTCATATTCTTGAGCTGCTTCACCTACATGGCCATTTAAGTCCCCTTCCAAAACTGCAATTTCATCATCCCCCATACCACATACCACACTTATTAAGTCATCCCAGAATCTGTCTTTTTTCTAAATCATCCAATCCAGCCTGTGGAGCATACACTGATATAAATGAAATTGTGACCCCCACCGAACAAAATTTTCACTACTGTTATCCTTTCACTCATTGTCAATACATTCATGACACATTCCACCCATTTCTCCTTAACCAATATACCCACACCACCATATCCATCTGCCCTTCCCCGCCAAAATATTTTGTATCGACAATCCCTTCTGGCAATCTTTCTGGGAGATGCACCCCTGTATCTAACCTCCTGCACACATCCAATATCCACCCACCTCCTACTCAGTGCCTTAACCACTTCCCGTGTCTGCCCCTCAAACTACTCACATGCCATGATGGCACTCTGATCCCCTTGGTGATTTAGTTTCCTCAGGCTTGCTTTGATTTTTCTCTTTTTTTGTAACCATACTATGTAACCATACCTTGTAACCCCATACTGTTTGAACACATAACCATATGTTGATAATCTCTTAAAATAGCAAACTAAAACTAACAGTGTATAAGTGCCTAAGTGATGATTAGTGCACGTATCAGCTGATTTCATAAACTGCAAACGCAAGCATGCTGGCTCCCACTGCACTGCCCTCACTCTTGGGCAGTTGTGGGGCTGGTATAGAAGGGGTTGGACCTGTGTTTGTCTTCTCCAAATAAACTCCCGTTGAAACTAAATCAAGACCTCTGGATTACTCCTAGGTGGGGACACAGGAGGGGGTGTTACTTTTTATTTTTCTCCCCATAATCGGTAAAAATAACGGGAAGAGACAGACCACAAGCCCCACCCATCTGCAGAGTCCCAAGTCCTGGCAAGGGACCTGGACCCATACCCCACCAGCTGTGACCAATGGCTGTGGAAGTTGCCTCAGGGCACCCTGCCAGGACAGCTTCAGGGACACGCTTCAGGCATGCCTTGGCACTGTAATTGTTCCACCTTTATACACCCACTGATAGGGCAGCCTCCTGGGGTGCTACTCCCTGGTTTAGGCCCCTCTCTATTGGGGGGAAGCTTCAGCCTGGGAACTGCAATGCCCTGTACCCTCTATCACAGGTCCGAGCCCCATCCCATTCTGGCCTCAAACTCTGTGTTGGTGGAGCCCTTCTCACGCCTCCCCCCAATAGGTCAGCCACTGGGTAGTGGGGGCAATTTCCTGGCTGCATGCCCTTGCTGGTGTCAACCCTTGTGACGTATTGGGGTACATGGAATGAAATATGTGATGTGTAATTACAGTACTGTAGTTAAGTAACATTATGTGAGTCTCACCTTCAACTTTGATGCCTTCACTCATGGCTGAGTTTTTTCTGAGAGTGATGATTGTATGGCTAGTTACCAAGCATGTAGCCACACTTTATTCCCATGGTAGGTACCTCCCAGGGTTGATGGTAGACAGCCATCTATTACTTATAAAGTTAATTGAAGTTTATGTTAAAGCTTTGCAGTCGGAAATAGTTGAAAAAACACCTGGCATGGGGTGTGAAGACCTTAGCCTTACGTTGACAGTGAAAGGGTTATTGTATGAATTGTGGCATGGTTAGTACATAACTTATCCATCTAGTCAGTCTGGCCAATGTGAGGTGCTGGTATGCTACTGTGGTAACCACAGGATGCAACTTGAGTTTTTGGAGACTGAATGAGGTCCTCATACACAGGCAAGCCTACAGAGTCCTGAGTGAGCCTCATGGCAAATAACTGTCAGCTGTAATGCACATTAATAGATAGTGCATTATGGCAGTATGTGTTACAGCCTATTTAACTAAACGTCAGTATTAATGAAAAATGGAGAAGTTGCTTGTAATTTCAGTATAATTTTGTTTTAATTAACTTCCCCCCCCCTCCTAAAACTAGCTCATGTTATTCAATACACATAGAGGAATCCCTACTAGTTAGTGAGTTAAGTGTGTAAAAATGAGATTATTGCTGTACATGAAAAAATGTAACATTTTTCATTGACCATTTGTCCTTTAACTGGAACAATTTAATGGTTACTTTCTTACAGAGGCAAGCAGCAGCAGCTCAGTTGCTACTCCAGATTTGTCCCACCGCCATAGCAAGCGTCTGAAAAAGGCAAGCCATCCTCTTGATACCTCTGTTTTGGTGCTTACCCCGGGAGAGGATGAGATGGTTTTGGATGGAGGCCTTGACACTAATGAAGGTAAACAGCTCATCTGAAGTCTTGAGGATCAAGGCATTTGTTACAGCAGTAGTATTCAATCACAGATCCTTCAATAAGTAATATAGCCAGTTTTCAAATCATGATGCCACCTGACCTCCTAGAACAAGGAGGGGGAGAGGAAAGATGATGTTATATGGGGTGGTGGTGGTAGTCGTTGATGGATAGGTTATAAGTGGTAGCAAGACTGCTCTGTCAAGTACTCTGTAGTGAGGGCTGGAACCAAGAGAGGAAATGAAAGTCTGGTCCCATTTGAGCAAGGCTAGGATTAGTCATAGAAGATATCAGCATGATAAGCTGGAAGGTTGGTGGTTGTATGCATCACTTGCAGGTGAAAGGGTAGATGATCTAAGAGGTCTGGAAGAGCAGCCAGTAAGTCAACTGTCAGTGTTGGCAGGTACATGTTTAGTTGGAAACCACTGGATTATTGCCTGGGGGATACTGCCCTGTACTTTGGACATGGATAGGATCAGCAGGATTGTTTGGCACATTGTCATATCTGCCCAGTAGTCTGTCCAACAACTATCAGGTAAAAAAAAAAGAGGGTGCCAAATCCTTGTCATGTCCTCCTCTGTACATAATTAATCCAAGCAACTCAGACCTTTCAGTTCTTGAGCCTCATTAGTTTCACTACCTCACTTTCTTGCATAGTTGTTTACTGTATCTATTCACCTTCTTGGCAAGACTTATCAGGGTTGGGTAAATATGAGAAGAGTGGAAACAAAGGAAATGAGACTCTTAACCCTGGATAGATTATTCTGTACCAGAAGAATTCAGTAGGTAATCGAGAGTGTCACTGCACCCGAGAAGGAAAAAGTAATAAAAAAATTAGTTTTCAGAGTAGCTAGGCTAATGAAATTTGCCCTTATGCATGAGTGTTTACAGTTTACAGTGTAAATACTTGTCCAAAGCTTATTTGCCATTAAATAATTATATAATGCTTTAAAATAACCCAGGAAATTAGCATTAGTGGAGAATAAGTTAGGATCTTTCATGGTTTTCTTATTCCCTATATACAGTACTTGATAGTTACTTGGGTACCATATATAGAATGAAAATTAGGTTTATTGGATAATTTGACAAACCCATTATAGCATATCAGCAACGCCTGAGCCACTGTAATGATGATTAATGAGGTTTTGCTGTGGTTAATAACTTACTTGCCAGAAAGCATGGTAATTGGAGCCCCCACAAACTCCTGAAACTTTCCAGTGTTCACCGGATCGCTAAATAGCGTGTAGTCACTACACGCTCAGAACTGTTGTACCTTCCTTTAAAAAAATTCCTGTCAGGATTGTTACTCATGCATAAAGCATTAAACCAGTATTATATTCATCTTGGATATTTTACTGATGCTCTGAATGAGATTTATGCTGAAGAGTTCTTCATAGAGTTTACTAACAACGATGATAACTTATTGTTTGTGTTTGCATTCAGCAGTTTTTTACAAAGTGTTAGGAATCTCGGTTGTTGGATAAACTTAACGTATAGTTTCCAAAGATCGTAATCTTTCATTTGGCAAATCCTGACGTGATTCTCTCCATTATACACCTGCTAATATTAAGAATTGTACGGCCAAAATCACACAGGGCCAAGATCAGCGACCCGAATTTTTAAAGGCTGAAATGTTCAAACAGTTTAGTTCTCCCATTGAAAAGACAATAACACAAGAACGTTGCTGTCATCGCATCGCTTCTTAGGCCAAACCTCTCCACTATATTATCATTATTGTGTTTTCCAGTCAGCTCTCATATTATCACCATGTGTGGTGATTCACACCAAAGTTATCTTGGTGCGAGTCACTCTAAGTAAACAGAGGTCATGAGTCTGTTTATGTGGTTCATATGATTTTTGATTGTTTAAGTACCATATTTCCTTCACTTTTTTATGTAAGATACAATCTTGTTATACTCAGTTGCCATTTTTCCTAAGATGTACATCCAACTCCTAAAAACATGACAGTGATCAGTACTCAGGCAGTGTATTAATAATCACATGTAGACTGTCCCTAAACTGAGATAGACGCAAATGAAAACCATCCATTTCTGTTGTTTTGATAAATAAGCCATTTTTTCTCAGGTATTATGTATAGGTTTCCTGTACACCAGGAAACTATTTACTATGCTGGGTGGTAACCATATAACCAAATTATGGTGCCTGGTGGTTTAGTGGGTAATTAAGGCACTCCAATCGGATCGAGCCTGTGTAGGATTATATCGAAGGGATGGTTGGGGTTTATTGCTCTTGTAATGACACTCAGGGATGAATGAGGCTGGTCACTCTCATCTTAAATATCAGAACCAGCTTGCCCAGCCTCAGGCTCCTATGCTCCTAATAGGTTTGCATAGGATTGGATGATGTATGGATGGATGGGTTATGTGTAGATAAATCAATAAATATCCTATTTTCAGTAAAGTAACACAAAAATTATATAATTGAGGGTAATTCAAGTTGACCACACTTTTGCATTTTACGCTACATTAAGTTATCTGGCAAGCAGTGGCATCTTTGTCCAGTTTGTGGGGGCTTCTGTTGATAATTCCACCAATATTCCATATGAAATCTATAACCAGAGCCCTTAGTTGAAGAGTCCAAGGCCCAGGAGAGTCCAGAAACACCACTGAGATTGTTGGATGTGCACACTGGCAAGGAGGAACAGCTCAGGGTCAGCCGATTCCGCCAAAGTCTGGGGAGGACTTCAACTGACAGAGGCAGACGAATGACTTTTGGAAATACAATTGGACGTAAAACAGTCCGTTCCCTCAAGCTGTACTCAGACTCATTGAAGGATGAAGGTAAGAGATGTTAGTGGTTGAAACTTTTGAGTGAAGCTCCTGTGTGTGAAGATTTGTATTAATGTGGAAGATTACGTGTGGAGACCAGGTAACTAATATATACAGTATTATACAGTACTGTATGTCTGTGTTTATGTGTATATATATATATCTATCTATCTATCTATCTATCTATTGCCAGACGCCTCAATCCCGTTTGGGGTGGCCACAAACAAATCGCCTCCAAGTCGCCCTGTCCCCCGCCATTTCACTCCCCTGCTCCCAACTCACACACCCCTCTCTCATATATATATATATATATATATACATACAGTATATATATATATATATATATATTTGTTTGTGTGTGTCTGTGTGCGTGTGTGTATATATATATATATATATATATACACACATACAGTCATCCCTTAACATCCACGGTTTTAACATAGACGGTTTTGAATATCTGCGTATGGCTGCGGGGGGGGAAAAAAAAATCTCATTGAACTCTGCTGACACTGTAACAATATCGCAGGCACAGTTTGTGGCTGTTTTAGTACAGTAATGGCATTATCCAGTGAATGAAATATATTGTAACACTCTTCCTTTTGGAGGGAGCTAGGATGAGCACAGTAGTCACAAGAGATCATGCAGGAGTACACTGTTCATTATTTTTGACCTAGTGTTCTTGTATGAAATAAAGTAGTTGTTTAGTGTTCTTGTATTAAATAAAGTGGTTGTAAACATGCACATAGGGTTTTTCTTTAGTTATATGAGGAAATGGGGGGTCCAGAGGTGCTTTTAAGGAGGGGCAGCAGATATCCTCTGATTTTTAACATTCGCGGGTGTCTCTGTTACCTAATCAATCAAGCAATCAGTCAGTCTATGTATTATACACAAATTTAGCAATAAATAATAAAGGGCATTAAGGGTATAAAATATATTACGTACCTAACTCCGACGACAATAGTGCTAAAGTGGAAGGGGTAGGGTTGGGGGTTCCGAGGCAAGAGGCGTGTTTCAAACCTTGCCACACCCCTGCGCCATAGGTATTTTATGCGCGTTTCCCCCCCCCCCCCCACCTTGCCATGTCATAGAAAACCGCGGCATAGAAGTCCATGCCATAGGCGACCTTTCTATATAAATATATATATATATATATATACAGTAATCACTCCAATATCCGGATCAATAGAGCCATCGGTAGGTTCGGATATTGGTTTTGTCCGGATATTGGGCCCCAGCTTATGGACTTGTACTTACGGACCCTAACACAGAGAAACACCTATACAACTCCCTCCGGACATGCATAGCACCTATTTAACACCCAAATCACACCAATAAGGCACATAAATGACTGAAATAAATGCAATAGACACATAAAATGTGGGTTTAGAAGTATGTTCATACATTAATAAACATTCTGGTACTTATGGACTCTAACCGAACCTAACCTAACCGAACCTAACCGAACTCTGAAAAACCCATTCCTACTGCACATGCATGAGGTAAGTTTAGTATGGAAAGAAGTACAGTATGACACTTTCTGGTAAGTATAGTATGGGAAAAAATACAATATGAAACATTCTGGTAAATATAGTATGGAAAATAGTACAACATGAAACATTTTGGCTACTTACAGCAAGTCCCTGGCCACCTCGATGAATAACCGCCTCCTCTCGGACTCTGACAGTAAGAACGATTTCCTGAAGCACTTGCACTACACTCTTCCTGAAGTCTTGCACTGAACTTAGTCACTAACACACAGAAGTCCGTTCTTTTCACAGTGTTCACTTTAGTCCAAATAATGTTCCATTAAATTTAAGTGTTGCACATTAACTTTTCCCAAGTTTTTTAAGTTTCCAAAGCCAAAACAAAGAAGGTTAGTTACGTTAAATTTCTTTTCTACTTAGTCTTTTCTCCCAACTTGAAAACCTTAACACAACACACCGTTTTTTTCACTGCACAACACTCAAAATTCCCGTGTGGTCTAGTGGAGAAGTTCTTGCTGTTTATTCACTGTCAGAGCCCGAGAGTATCACTGGCAGGCGTCCAAGGGGTGCATCGGTGGGTAGTGGTGATGGCGTACCGACTACAGAAGACTCTGAAGACAGCCGCAAACTCACGTCGAGCGGTGACTCCACTGTAGCTGATGTGCTGGGCTGTGGCTCGGAGCATGAGGGCCTGTCTTGGGGAGGCAACGGAGTGGAACCAGGGCTTGGCACAGCGGGGGTCACGGGCCTGAAAAAACTGTCAATCGTTGACTGACGCAAGGACCGACGATTCTGGCGATTGATGATGCGCTGCCGAGCACGCACTTCCTCCACGAGTCCCAAGGGCCCCATCTCCCTGTCGCAGTCCGGGTGTTCCAGGTAGTCTAGGACGAACTCTAGATGTTCCCGGAGTGCGCTCAGCTTGGGGATGGCTGGAGTAGTGTCCTGCTGGGCGGAGTCTGCATCATCATCGCCTTCGTCGTCGGAATCTTCAAGTTCGGGACTGACACCAGCAACCGAAGACGCGATCTCGATATCAGACAACGTCTGATACCCAGGATCGCCCTCGTCGTCGTCCAACCACTCACGAACATCGTCCACATCAACATCGTCGCCGTGCGTACGTAGCCGTGCATGGAAGTCATCCACGTCAAACCCTAGGAAATCGTACTCCACATCTGTTCCGAGAAGCAGACGAGACCAACCATTTTCAAGAGTTTTCACAGGGACTTCCTTCCATGCACTAGCCCAGTTGTACAGCGCAGACTTGATGTTGTAGCGGCGAAGGTTTTCCAAAGTCCGCTTGCCTCGAGTGTCACGTCCTTCCCTGCGCTCGTCCTCGTCCTCGAGAACCACCATCACCTCGTCCAGGAACTTCCGACGGTACAGGCGCTTTGTTGCCACGATCACTCCTTGGTCCATTGGTTGAATGAGAGCAGTCGTATTAGGTGGCAGAAACATGCACCTAATACGGCCATTCTCAGCAACCAAGTCCTTGTCGCACGGGTGGGCAGGTGCATTGTCGAGGAGAAGGAGAGCCTTTACCTGGTCGCGAGGAATTCCCAGTGTCTTCGTCTGGTAATGTATGACCTCCTTGACGAAGTGATGGTGAAACCAGTCTTTGAAAATCACAGCTGTGAACCATGCTTTCAAAGAATGGTACCATACGACAGGAAGGACATCCATCACCCCACGAAGGCACCGAGGCTGCTTTGCACGGCCAACAATAACGGGCTTAAGCCGGTGCATGCCGTTAGCATTGGCACAACACAAAGCAGATATCCGTTCCTTAGAAAGCTTGCGGCCAGGTACACGCTTCTCCGTCTCATCGGCGAGAGTGTTCGTTGGCACCGAGCGATAGAATAGGCCAGTTTCGTCAGCGTTATAGACTTGACCGAGAGTGAGGCCCTCCCTGTCGATCAAGCCTTTCACCTTGTGCCGAAACTCGTCCACTCCATCCTCGTTAGCGTCCAATGCTTCGCCATGTGCTTTACGGTTAGTAAGGCCATGTCGCAACTTGAACGCGAAGAGCCAACCCTCGGATGCCTTGAAGTCTAGGGCGTCGTGAAGCCTTGCAAACTTCTCAGCAGCAGCCTTCAGCTCCGTTCCACGTACCATCACACCAGCTGCACGTTGCTGTCGATACCAAATCAACGTGGAGCGGTCGATCTCTGCATACTTGGGAGTAAACATAACCTTCCTCTCCACGTTGCGTTTGCTTCTCGACGAGAAGTCAGCCGTGTACTGCATGAGCTTGTCTCGGGAACGCTTGATATCAAACAAAGTCGACCGGGCCAGGTTGAACTCGCGGAGAATGCGAGAGGAAGACCAACCCGCATCAACCTTCTCCAATATCTCCCGTTTCTTCTCCAGAGTCAACACCACTCTCTTCCTTTTCTCAGGAGGCGGGGCCATCATCACACACACTAAGAGTAGGGCAGAGAGCAGCAGGAGGCCTTGCAGCAAGTACTGCACCACCACAAAAGCGAGCACGTGGGCAGCCATGACGAACAGCGCAGGTCCAGTCGCGGTGAGAGACAGGCGGGAAGTGGGGATGATGCAGCGGCGCTCTATCGGACGTCGGAGGAATGACGAACCAAAACAATGCTCTCACGCGGCGCGCGGCAAGTTCAAATTACGGACGGCAAAAATCGGTTTTTTTTCCAATTTTTTGGATTTTCGGACCATTTTGGGAATGTTTGATCCCAGGACGATAAGGTTCGGTTAGTGGGGATGTTCGGTTATTGGGCGTCCGGATATTAGAGTGATTACTGTATATATATGTGTGTGTGTGTGTGTGTGTGTACTGTATATTATATATATAGGCTATATATACATATATATATATATATATATATATATATATATATATATATATATACTGTATATATATATATATATATACTGTATATATATATATATATATATATATATATATATATATATATATATATACAGTATATATATATAAATATATATATATATATATATATATA
The DNA here is from genome assembly GCF_032717465.1 of Coenobita brevimanus. Lineage (NCBI taxonomy): Eukaryota > Metazoa > Arthropoda > Malacostraca > Decapoda > Coenobitidae > Coenobita > Coenobita brevimanus. Next base: position 5,311,029 of record NC_137050.1, read on the forward strand.
TATATATATATATATATATATATACAGTATATATATACTGTATACACTGTAAATAGGAGCCTCTGTAGTACAGTGGTAAAGTGTGCGTTTTCGTACATTGAAGAATGAGGATTCGTGCCCCGGCAGGGTAATAAACTTTGGGAGCATTCCTCTGGCCACGTACTGCATTGGTGGACATCAGAGGTGATGTGGCTGAACCAGTGTCGCATACTATAAAGTATGCTTGCACCCAGTCGGCTTGCACGGGCCGATTACACTTGGGTCACTGACTGCACGCACATCCAAAGCCATTCCAACACTACAATATACTTACAAGCACTTCTCACTCTACATACAATCTTTACCAGACAGCCTAAGCCATTTGGTAGAGATACATTGGCTGTATCGTCCCCACTTCGGTTGGGATGGGCCGGTCCTGCAGTGGACACTCAAACAGCTGATGAGATGAGATGAGATGAGATATATATATATATATATATATATATATATATATATATATATATACTGTATATATATATGTAATATATGAGTGGTAGGTCGTGGTGACCATCATCCACTCACTTGATGTAGTGCTGCCTACTTCTTCCTTAGCCTGTGTCATTCTTTTTCAGTGCCTGCCCTCCTCTCTTCCTGTTTCTCTCGTCTTTCCTGTAACTTCTTATTGCTTTTCTTTCCTTTACAGGTGGCTTTACATTGAGTGACAAGCCAAATGGTTTCCTGTAAGCCAAGAAATCATTTTCAGCACTAGGTGGTAACCATATAACCAAACCACACATGCTCCCTACATGTCAGCAAGTGGGTTGGTGGAGGGTTAGTACCCCTCCCTGTAAAACAAATAACTCAAAGTCAAGTGGTCACCCCTTACGGGATTATGGCGTCTGGCAATACATATATATTTATATATATATATATATATATATATATATCATCTAATCCTGTGTTGCCCCATGAGGAATGTAGGAGCCCAGGGCTATGCAAGTTGGTCTTGACATTTATGAGAGTGACCAGCCTCCCTCATCCCTGAGTGGCCTTATATGAGCATTTGATCCCAACCACCCCTTGGATAGAAACTTTCACAGGTGCATTCTGATTGGAGCTCCTTAATTGCCTAGTAAACCACCAGGCACCATAATTTGGTTATATGGTTACCACCTAGCATAGTAAATCGTTTCCTGGTGTACAAGGAACCATTTGGCTTGTCACTCAGTGTAGAGTCATCCGTAGACAGAAGGAAGAGGAAAGAAAGAAGGAAGGAAAGACAAAAGAGGAAGGAAGGAAAGAAGGAAGGAAGAGAGGAAAGGCAGCCACCTGAGAGCAGCACTACATTGCATGAGTAGATGGTGAGTGCCCCCACGTAATTTAATTTAATCATTACAGTATTTACTAGAGTTGGAAAATGATAGAAAATTAAAACAACTGACAGATCTCTGCCTTAGATGTTTGGTTGTAAGGAATTTGGGGGGGAGGGGCAAGTAATACTGATTTTCTTTGATTTTATAGATATTTATTGGTTTTGCATGTGCTACTAGAAGGCCCATAATGGTTACTGTAGAATTTTTTGGTATAGTGGTACAATATATGCAAATTAATGACTGACAGGAAGTTATGGTTGCTTTTTACTTTCAAGTACTGTAACTTGAATGCTATTTGGTTGTGTGCTTTGCATTTAGTACAGTACAGTACTGTAAATAGTTGATGTAGGAACCTTTTGAATTTTTTCTCTCTATTTGCAAAGTTAGATTAACGCATGATATTCCTCTGAGACATGAAAAGAAATGTGTGAATGACATCTTGTAACTTCTTTTATTATGTATTGTGCAACTTACATAGTTTGTTTATTTATGTACAGTGGAATCTCCTAAATCACGGTCGTATGAGACTGGACACAGGCTGCGATTTGAGAATTTCGCGATTTAGAAATAACTAATCGTATGGGAAAAAGTACTTACAAGTCTGTCATCTTGGAAAAGTTGTCCCCCTTACCCTGAAACGGACATCAAACTGGTCACTGGCAAACTCTAACAACCTGAAAAAGAAATTAGTAAAGTATTAATGACACACACACCCACACACACACACACACACACACACACAGTTTGAAATTGTGAATTATGTATAGTTTCCACAAATTATTGATCTTGCAAAATGTTGCACGATGTTTTTCGCGTGTTATGAAATAGCTGTTCAGAAATGTGTGCTTTAGGGGATTTTACTGTATTTCATTCATTTGCATGGTGAACTTGCTTGGTTGCACAGAGCAGTAAACCCTCAGTATTTACACAAATAAAACTAGCAGTTGGTAGCCATTAGGATGATTGACATAATGATGTACAGTATGTATTAGTCATCAAAATGCCATTGCTGTTCATGTAGATCTTTATTAAAAAAAAAAAATAAAAAAAATCCATTCTTATTCCTTCCTTCCACACCCCATGATCCCCCACAGTAATCTTTTCACCATGAGAGTTTTCTCATGACCTGAATGTAATAAACTGGTTGTATCCATTATAAAATACAAAAAGGTGTTATTCATGCCTGCTTCAGTTTTCTTCTAGTGTAACTTTTTGTCTCATGTTATTTTTTCCCATAACCATGGAACATTTAGCGATTGAGTCATTTAAAATACAGTACTAATGGCGGAATCTTTCAAGTGTGTAATTGGAGAAATTGGATTGCTGAGGGTTTATTGTACTGTATGCTAAGGATGTCAGTACTGAGATTATTTTTCCCATTTGTATATTGCCTGTCCCCAGAAGATATATCAGAACCAACCACATCCAAGAAATCAAGAAGATCACGGAGATCTGTACGTAAGTCAGCTAGTACATCAGTGCTGGAAATGGAACCGGAGGAGGAATTGGTGATGAAATCAGATAAGTCAGATGTAGAAAAAGAACAACAGATGGAGCATAAAGAAAGGGAGAATAATAGTGATGAAGGTAACAAGCCAAGTTTTGAGGAGAAAACAGAAGCCAAAGAGGATATAAAGGAGGCTCCTGTGCCGCAGTTCCAATTCGCAAAACCCAAACCAGTCATCAGCAGTCGTAAAATTCGTGGTAAGTTTTCAGAAAGCTGTAGGGGAAGGCATTTTATTTCATACCTTGAAAAGAGATACAGTATGTCCCTACCTAAAAAAATGCAGTGAGAGATTCTAAGGCACATATCCTTGTCAGCTGAGGAGGCTTTCTAGAACCTCTTCCCCAGCAATTTTTGGCCTATCAAGTGGAGCCAAGATTTCAGGGGCATGAATGGTGAATGAATGGAAATGCAATTAGTATCACATTCGAGTTTTTCTGGCTCTTTAGACCCTACCTTACCTATGGGTAGAAAGTAGGTTTGGATGATGAGGATGAGGATGTTATTTATATCTCTTTTATATCACCTTGCAAAAATAACATTCAGGAATATGTTCACCTGGTAAATACAGAAATAAACTGGTAAGGAAGAGGTGTGCAGACTCCTTAGCTGACAAGAATGTGGGCCTCAGTGTTTATTTTGAAGAACTAAGCTTTGGCATTACTTGTTGAGTAGTGTTTTGTTTTCCTGAGAGGCATGATTTATAGAAATATTGTATGAATACACTGCTGATTAGGTGAAGGTGTTGGTGAAAGACAGCCAGTACATGTTTAGGGTATTATAAGTGTATGTTTTTAGGTAAATTAATTTTGTACAGTTTTCAGTGCATGATCTTCCATTGGTTTATATCAAATAAGTACATTTATCTGTGTAGAACTGTTTTGAAGAAGGTATTAGGTACATATGCCTGCTGTAGAAGTTAGTGGTATGCAGTGATTCGCATTACAGTTAAGCGCTATGTTTTTCATCCTCCAGCACTGGAATCCCTCACAAGCGAAGCTGTGGAATTTCTCTTCTCTCCACCCCTTTCTGCTGGTCGCATTGTCAAGTGAGTAATTTTTTTTTTTTTTTTTATGAAATGGATAGTTGGGAGATCCACCACCCACGTAGTTGATATAATGATATTGTCGGGTGACTTCATACTGAGTGACAAGTGAAATGGTTGCCTGCAGCCCAGGAGACCATTTGCAGCACTGGGTGGTACCATATAACCAAATGAGGTAGTGTAGTGGGTTAAAGTGATCCAGCTGTATGTAGTCCTTGAGGGTTTATGTCCACAGGATGTTTAGGGTTTATTGTTCACTTAATTTCATTCAGGGGCAAGTGAGCGGCCACCTTGCCTTAAATGTTGGGACTAAATAGGCCCTTATGCTCCATTTGGGGCAATGAAGATTTGTATGATAGAGTAGATGGGCAGATAAGTAATCATCATCATTCCAGTTGCTCATGTATGGTACTGTATTTGGAGATTTTCTTATTTTCGGAGGTATAGTAGTTGAACTGTGGTAGGTGAGGGCGCTCACCACCCACTCACTCGATGTAGTGCTGCTGTCGGGTGTCTGCCCTTTCCTTTCCTCCATCCTTCTTTCCTTCCATCCTCTTCTGTCTTCCTTTCCTTCTTTCTTTCTTCGTTCTTCTGCTTACGGGTAACTTTATACTCCTTCTCCTGTCTTTCTGTCCTTCATTCTTTCCTCTTCCTTCTGCCTGTGGTGACTTTACACTGAATGACAAGCCAAATGGTTTCCTGTACACCAGGAAACCATTTACTACGCTGGATGGTAACCATATAACCAGATTTTGACGCTTGGTGGTTTAGTGGGTAATTATTGCGCTCCAGTCGGATTTAGCCAGTTAAGGTTCATATCCAAGGGGTGGTTTGGATTGATTTGCTCACATTATGCCACTCAGGGATGAGTGAGGCTGGTCACTCTTATCTTAAATGTTGGGACCAACTGCCTAGCCCCGGGCTCCTACGCTCCTCATGGGGCAATGTAGGATTGAATGATGGATGGATGGATGGGTAGTAGTTGAAAAAGAATACTGATCTATTCCACGTGTCATTGTTAGTGACGATAATAGGATGGGAATTTCAGGGGCAGGACTACCCTTATCTTTTGACTTGTTTAAAGAGGTGACAGTCTCACAGCCCTGTACTTTTCTTGCAACCAGCCATGTACCTCATATGACACAGAAAGGGCTGAGTTTGTATTCGAGGCTTCCATTGCCAAGGAAGGGTTGGTGTTTATTGATTGCATAATGCCAGTAGGGGGAGCAACTGCCACTCTCACCTTTTATCTGTCTGTCTGTAGCCAGATGCTATAATCCTTTAAGAGGTGGCCACAAACAAATTGTTTCCATGTTGCCCTGTACCCTGCTATTTCACAGCCCTTTCTTCAGCTTGCTTTCCCCTCTCTCAAGTACCTCTCCTCCATCCCTCCATCTCATCCACGATCTGCCCCTTCCTTCTCACTCACACATTTTCCTTGTTTGTCTCTTACTCTCCATCCTCTCCACATGGCCATACCATCTCAGTGTACTTCTAACGCTTTGTATCGTATCCACTTTCACACCACAAATCTCTTTCACTTCCTCATTTGTCAGTCTGTCTCCCCATATAACTCCACATGCTCTTCCTAAGTACAGTAACTCATTTCTGCTATGCTTGCTCTTGACTTGTGTCCCTCCAACAAGATCCAAACATCGCTTCGATATGTTAGCGTGGGGATTATTATATTATCATGCAATGACTTTTTTACTTCCATGTTCACTTCCCTATTAGCAACTGTCACTTTTGCCTTGTATGCTTGGATGGGTTTGGGCCCCTTTGCTTCTGATGGGTCAAGAGAGGATTGGATAGATGGACTCTGTAGTTCACCTAGAACATTCAAGGTTAGAATGGTAAACAAACTAATGTATGACCTATTTCACTGTGCTGTCTGTCAATAGGTACTTTGAAATTCAAGTTTTCATTTTTCTGTGTCCCCATCCTACTCACTGCTTTGAAATAATGGGATTACTGTATATGTAACAGTGAGAAAAATTGTTTTTAAATTAGTGCATTAGGAGTGTATTATAATAGCTAGGAGTGTACAGGCATACCCCGGTTTAACGATGTAATTGGTTAGGTAAAACCCTATCATTAGGCGGGGTATCGTATATCAGGGTACTTTTAACATGTAATGTGGAGTATTTACCAGCCTTGGGTTTCCCCTCCACCCCCCAAACCAAGCCCAAAACCCACCCAAATAAGCCCCAAAACATGTTTAAAGCCAATCTAAATGGCCTAATAGCTGTCAAGGAAGCTAACCTAAGCCTGACACCTGTAAATAACTCACTAAAACCAAGAAATAAAATCTGAAAATTCTCAAATACAAGTCTTGAAAAAATAAAGCTTAGTAAACTGTACCCCAAAATGATAATGTTCACCCTACCTATGGGTAAAACACATTGTTATAAGTCTAAAAAAAAACTAAACACACAATTTTAGCCTAAGATATCATCAAAATCGATTTAAAAAAATAAAAACCCATCGTTAAACTGGGGTTTGGCCATCGTTAGGTGGGGTATAATGGTATTTTTATCCCCGTCGTTGAGCCGGGGTATTGCATCTAGGGGTATCGTATGTCTAGGTACTACTGTATTATAATAGCTACATTAAACATTTTTTCCAATCAAATCCAGACAGGAGACGAAGGCAAAGGAGAGTGCTCCACCAGGTTCCACTGACTCTGAGCATGGTGGGGAACCGGAGATCAAGAATTCTGCAAGTTCGCAGCAGAAATAAGTACTGTATAGTAGTGTGTCATTTTGTTGCTTTAGGAGGAACCAGTGAAAAAAATCTTGACATGGTTTAGTACTCAACAATACAAAACTTTGTTAGGGATGATAAACTAAACAGACCACACTTCTTCAGAAAATTCAGTGCAAGTCTTTGTAAGTCATTCAGATTACTCAGTTATGTAGAGTGTTTAGAAAATTGAACATCTAATAGCAGAAATCAAGAACAGTCCTTTTGGAGGAAGCATTATAAGCAATGTGAAGTTTGGATGAGACAGTACTGTATATTGGTGCTGTGGCAAATATGATGGAGAAAATGTAAAGGATTACCTTCTGTGCAGAGCTGTTTTGATAAAATGCAAGTGCTGTAGTACTTTGCAGTTCATTGTTTAATAAATTGACATATAATGCAAAAACTTAGAAAATAAGCATATGTTTATTTTAATAACCATAATTTTTTATGAGTAACTTTGTTCGCAACCCTTAGTTCTGTCTTTTTTGCATTAAACACTGCTACAAACAGGTGATAGGTAAAATGTAGCTCTTAATAGCTGTATTAACTGAAAGATTTGTATTATATGAATTGTTGTACATTTAGTGAAGTGATGATGATTTGTATTGTTCTGTACATTGAACAGTATTTTATTTTTAATAAGGTCTTGGCTATGCTTTTTTTTTTTTTTTTTTTTTTTTTTTTTTTTTTAAGCTGCCACCAGGTGCTTTAATCCTGTTTAGGATACGTTTTCAAACTGATAGTGTTAGATATAACCACAGTTAATCCCTACACTACTAGAGGTGCTCTGTAAGCTGAATAAGTTCATCTGGTGGTAGTCTGGTGGAAGTGAATAAGAGGTCATTGTTGTGAAGGGAATATAATAAGTTCAAGATCGTGTCTAACCAGATTCAAGGTTGTACCACAAGTTTTTCTTTTATGGGGGTTAGTGGGGAGGGGGTTACTTTTTTTTACATTTATAGAGAACAGTACATGTATTTTATGAACTTAAGGTTGATCCGCTCCAAGGTTTTGTAAAGTAAAAATTATTTATTACTTTGACTCAGTCATGTACTTGCTTACTGGTTACTAGAGTACAGAAGCAGATGTATACAACACTGTATTAGTGCATGCTTCATTATTTTTATTTATTATTATAACATTTTTTTTTTTATTATTATTCTGGTAAGTTTTGGGTTGAAGACCATGAATTTAGTCACTTTAGTGTGTCACCCATAAATACTCCTCTTCAGTCAGTGGGGTATGTTTACAATTTATGCTTGCTGTCTTCCAGTGATTTTACTAAGTTTGGGAAAGTGCTCTCATATTGAAGGTGTAATGAAGGCCGTATCTAACCCTTCGAGGTTGAAAAGTCTCTCCTTACCTTAATAAAATTCTGTGGAGAATGTTTGGAAGAAATACTAAATATGACGAGACTGATGGGGTTGCGAGAGTATAATGTAGGCTCCAGTCTCAACTGATGTCAAGGTTGAGACATAGAGGCTGTGATAAAGATTAGGGTTCTCTCTTCTTAGATACTTAGTTAATTATAAAACTGTTTTCTCTATTCTTGTATGGTGAGTGAATGAGAAGTGGCCCATTTAATTAGGCAACATATGGCAGTTCTTCCCATATCAGGTTTTTTCTTGCAGTCCAGACCCTACCTCACACCATCCTTAGGAGGAAAAGAGGTTAGGATGATGATTTTCTCTGTTCATATATAGTTAATTAAAACTATTTTTCACTGTTTGGATATTTAGTTAATTGTAAAACTATTTTTCTTTGTTCCCATTTATTTAGTTAAACTTGTCTGTTCTTAAATGTTTAATTAATTTCAAAATGTATAGCACTGTATACTGTATAACAGTCTACCCACTAATATAGATAGCAGTGTTGTTATCTCATAAAAGCCTCTGCAATTTACCTTTTCAACTTGTTAGATGTTCTGCCTTCACAATATAACACATAATTGATATTAGCAGTGTTACTATTAAGGAAACCAGGAGAAATATTTTTCGTACCTCATACAGTACTTGTAGTATGTCCATGTATATAATGGTCCAGCTGCACATGAACATTTTCAGCCTGAGGATGTCTTTTATTTTTCATTCTGGCCAGAATGCTACATGGTATCATTCAGTGTAAGAGCAAGGTTCTCAGGGTAAATCGGTTAAAGACATGCGTAATTAAAGTGTTGATAATATCTTAGGGTAGAAATCCTGTAGATATATCCTGGAGATAGCAAACTAGGGAAGAAGAGCTCCTCAGATGCATATGTAAGATATATACAATGTGTGTGTGTGTGTGTATATATATATATATATATATATATATATATATCCCATTGGAGCCCAGTGTCCCCAGTATTGGACAGAACTGGGAATTTTCAAATCTTAATAGAGCAGGGAACCCTCAGGTAGGGACCTATGAGCTTCGTGACTACGAGCCGATAGGTGGAGGGCGTTACGCTTAGGACCCTCCCAGAACAGTGCCTCGCCCAGCAACTCTGGGATCCAATGGGTCAATGGGTGGCAAATCTATCAGGTTCTTTAACCGATTGGAGCCCAGTGTTCCCAGTATTGGACAGAACTGGGAATTTTCAAATCTTAATAAAGCAGGGAACCCCCGGGTAGGGACCCATGAGCTTCGCAACTATGAGCCGATAGGAGGAGGGCGGTACGCTTAGGACCCTTCCGGAACAGTTCCTCGCCTAGCAACTCTGGGATCCAATGGGATATATATATATATATATATATATATACACACACACACAGTACAGTAAAAGTCCTGTAGCCTGAATGGGAGGGGACCAAGGGTCTTTCAGACTATTGGGAGGGACTACTGAAAACATTAGAAATACTGTATGTACACTCACAATCACTAATTTCTGCCCAGGGGTGTCCCCTTCCTACCCCTGTATAGCCAGGGAAGAGGGGAGAGGGGGGATGAAATGAGCTCCACCTGCCTCTACTCCTACTCTCAACCCTCCTCCATACCCCTACCCAACTCCCCCCCCCCCACCCATCGTTCTTTACTGGCAGTTACATTTCAAGCTGATTTCATGCTGAACACTCTTGGTTCCACTACTGATACAAACATAGAACACTGGGATATGTAAAAAGTATTTAATAACACTATCAACACGCTGCAGCAGGAAATGAATGCATTATGACGTTGACAGTAAAACAAAAATGTTAACAATGACCACCTCAGGTCTCGTGTGTTGGGTGCACACACACACACACACACACACACACACACACACACACACACACACACACACACACACAGGGAGAGAGAGAGGATGCATGAGGCCTGGGATGGCTGTTGTTAACGTTTTTGTTTTACTGTCACTGTTATAATGCATTAATTTCATGCTGCAGCACATTCATAGTTAATACTTGTTACATATTCTAGTGTTTTGTTTGTGTATTAGTAATGTGACTGTGTGTGTGTAAAGTATGAGGTTAACTGCCAGTTACGAATGACAAGTGGGGGAGCTGGGTGGGGTAGGAGTATGGGGGAGGGTTGGGAGCTGGGGTAGAGGTGGGTGGAGCTTGTTTCATCCTCCCTCCCATCTTCCCTGGGTATACAGGGGTAGGAAGGGGGCACCCTTGAGCAGAAATTAGTGATTGTCAGTGTACATGACCATTAAATAAACATTTCTGATGATATGGGTTATTGTTTTTCTCACTGGAAAGGCATAGAAATGTAGATGAACAGTTGCAAGCAGGTACATCCAAGTCAAAGATTAAGTCTAAGCCAGATAGATCCATAGATAAAGCCCAGAAAAAAAAAAAAGAGAAAAAAGCCCAGAAAAAATCAAAATATTTCGCCTTGAAAAATTCGGAGCATTGGAATTTTCGGATTATTGGTGGATGGATTAGAGGACTTTTACTGAATATATACAGTAGGTAATCATTTAATTAAGTTAACTTACGGCTATTACTTTCATCGTAGCACACTGTATCGCTGGTGTTTTTATCTAATCAGTGTTCTGGTATATTTTTGTGTATAAGTTGATTAAATGAGTAATAAAGTCATAATGGTTTGCTTAGCTGGTATTATACTGTATTTGATTCTGAAGAGGTCATTCTGGTACCGGTATTCATTCATTCATTCATCATCTAACCCAGTGTTGCCCTGTGAGGAGTGTAGGGGCCCAGGGCTAGGCACATTGGTCCTGACATTTAAGATGAGAGTGACCAGCCTCACTCATTCCTGAGTGGCATTATGTGAACAGTAAACCCCAACCACCCCTTGGATATGTAACTGCACCAGCTTAGTCCGATTGGAGTGCCTTAATTACCCACTAAACTGGTAGGCACCATAATTTGGTTATATGGTTATCACCCAGTGTAGTAAATGGTTTCCTGGTGTACAGGAAATTATTTGGCTTGTCTGTCAGTGTAGTGTTGCCCATAGACAGAAGGAAGAGGAAAGAATGAAGGAAAGAAAGAAGAGGAAGAAAGGGAGGAAAGGCCAGGCATCTGGGAGCAGCAGCAAGTCAGTGGATGGTGAGCACCCCACTTACCACCAGGTATTAGTTTTATATATGTTGTGTGGATAGAAAACCACTTAATGCTGTAAAGCTTTCGTGACGGTTGAGAAGAATGTGTAAGAGTAGGTGAATGTCTTATGTGATTGGTTCAGTGTCAGTGTTGAAACAGCATGATGTCCTCTTGGCTACTCAGAATGTATGGATGGGGTCATGAGAGACTTAAAAAGTAGGGTTGAGGAGAAGATGACTGGGATTGAGTGGTGAAAGGTGCAATTATAGGTTATATACAGATAAATCCCCAAATGGGATTGAGGCGTCTGGCAATAGATAGATAGATAGAAATCTGTACTGCCTGCTAATAAAGAACAGCATATATGCAGTATGCTCCAGAGTTCTCTTAATGGCATAGTTTGAAAGTGAATGTAGATTAGGGTCAAGCGATGTTTGTTGAGAGAGATGATGACTCAGTGTGATGTGCTGTAGCGTGCAGAAACTGTAGAATTGGTGGAAGAGTTTAAGTATTTTGTGGCCATAATAGACATAAGAGATAAGGGTATAAAGTAGGTGGATAGGATTGTACATCAAGAAAGAGAGGTGGCCAGTGTACTGTAATTACAGCCTTTACATGTAAGTTTTTTAAAGCCAGCTTGAACGTATGAGTGTGAAACTCATGCGGTATAAGTGTAAAAAGTCAAGAGTAAGAGTAAGGAAATGGGACTATAACCCCTTCAGCCTGTGAACATACAGTATTTTATATCTTAATCTGGCCAGGCAGGATGATTTTATTTAATTTAAGTGAGATGTCCCAGGCTGTAGGAGTTAGAAATAACCTTCATAACTCTGTCAGCCCAAAGAAATCTTTGTGAAAACAGTTGATTTGTTCCTGGAGAAAGTTTAAACTCAGCCATTGTCATACCCAGACTGGCCAACCTATATTAGCCTTCACAGTGCATTTTATCATTTACCCTGCAACACTATCCACCATCATTCTTGTATGTCCCATCTACTCCTTTTCATGTATTCCACTTTTTATATACCCCCAGCACCAAACTTGTAAGAGAAATTTTATCCCATCACTAGTGTTTGCTTCATATAATTCCCATTTTCACTGAGTATATTTATCCCACGGTTCCCTACACCCCCATCAACTTGGCCCACACTGGTTTACCAGCATCATGTCTACAGTACTTACATACCCCAACATGACATTCGAGCCTATCCAACCTATTATTGTCCAGCCATCCCACTTGTTTCTTCCGGAATGGGGTGAATCATCATAAAAATGACTGGCCCAACTACCAGCCAATTTAGAATACTAGTAATCAGGGTGTAAACCTATTCCACTGTGAGTTGCTGTCCACCACTATCTTACCTGACCCATTCTGTTGCATCCACCCTCACCCATTTCTCAGTTCCACTTTTGATTTGAACCTTGCATGCCCTTCTTCCACCAATATCCCAACTTATCCCTCCCTCACCTTTCCATCCTCCCAACTCATTTCTGACCTACAGTATTTAGTGAACATAACAATGTCTGCCCTACAGTGGGAAAGGAGGTCTGGATGATGACGATGAACAATGACTGCTTTGAATATCAGCCAACCTACAATGCCCTGTCTTCACAGAGCATTTCATGCTGCTTTTGTTGTAACCTGCGTACCAACACATCCTGCCCACTCTTCTTTATCCAGTCCATCCAGTTCTATAAGATGTGATCATCATGCTGTCTCTCAAAGACAGTTTCCACCAACTCGACTAATTTGGGGGACACTTGTACACATGGTATAAATCTGTCTTCATTAACCCAGTTGACTTGGTGATCCAAAAGGACTTAAATTGTTTGAAATAGCTTTCAGTTGATCCTATTGGGTCTAAACATGTCTGAAATGAGCTGGAACTAGATTGCATAACTGAGTGAATGTAACTGCACCTGAATTGATCCCCAGGAATTGATCTAACCAGGACATACTGAATGTAAAGGCCATGAATGGACAAGGACACACTTGCCCAAGTTATTCACAGACAAGCTGAGGCACAAAAGAAGAAAGCATATAGTAAGTGGATGGGAAGCAGAGGCATGGAGGAAGTTGAGAGATGGTATAGAGAGTTGTATGTAGAGAGGAAGAGAGGTGAAAAGATTTATAAGAAGAGAGTGGCTGAGGAATTTGGAAGAATTTTGAGTGTAAAGTGGAGGGAATGTAAAAGAATGTTCTGGAGGGAAGTAAAGAGAGGATGATAAAGAAGGTAGTAGGGGAGTGAAGTATAAAAATGATAGATTGCTAGTGGAGAAGGAAGAAAAAGCAGTAGGATGGAAGTAGTGAAAGCAATGAAGAACTGATGGACTGTGCAGATATGTAGTAGTAGAATGGATACAGAAGATGTGTAGATTGGCCTGGGAGGAAGGTAGAGTCCCGGAGGATTGGAAGTCAGATATAATTATTCCCCTGTACAAAGGGAAAAACAGGTGTACGGTAATCATAGGGGCATTTGATAATTCATAGGGTAATAGGAAAAGTGTATGTAGGATAGTTATTGACAGAGTTAGGAAATAAACAGAGGAATTAGTGGGAGAAGAACAGGGAGGATTTAGGAAGGAAAGAGGTTGTATAGATCAGATATTCATCCTAAGGTCTTTAGTGGAGAAGTTTCTAGAGAATGGAAAAAATTCATTTGCAGCCTTCATGGATTTGGAGAAAGCATATGACAGAGTGGTTAGACAAGGAATGTGGAAAATATTTAAAATATATGGAGTAAATGGGAAGCTGTTGAATGCCTTGAAGAGTATATATGGAGGCATTAAGGTTGCATTGCGTGTGGATGGTAAACTGAGTAAATTGTTCTTTCTGAATGTTGGATTAAAACAGGGATGTGTCATGTCTCCATGGTTGTTCAGTCTGTTGATGGATGAAGTTATAGAAGAGATACAAGGTAAGGCAGTGGATGTTGGAGTGGCCCTAATGAGGGAGGGCAGCGTTTGGAAACATCCAGTTCTGCTGTTTGCAGATGTCGCAGTATTGTTAAGCGAAGGCAGTGGGGCAATTGCAAGGCTTGGTGAAAGAGCTTGGGAGAGTGTGTAAGAAACGGAATCTGAAGGTAAATGTTGAGAAAAGTTGTGGTCCTCGAAAGAAATGAAGTCACTATATGCACAGCGAGGTTGGAAGATGAGGAAATGGAAACTGTGAGTGTAAAGTACTTGGGTAGTATGATGATTAAGGATGGAAGTTTGGAGGATGAAGTGCTTAAAAGGGTGCAACAAGGAAGAGAGGATGCTGGATCTTTACAAGTAGTGATAAGAACAAGTAAAAATGTCGCTGGATGATAGTATTGTGATACCAGCTCAAAGGTATGGAAGTGAAGCTTTTGGACCTTGTTGGAAGGACTCAAGTCAAGAGTGAGAGCCGTGGAAATGAGTTATTTGAGAGGAGCATGTGGAGGTACATGGAGAGACATACTGACAAATGAAGTGAATGAGCGTTATGATGATGTGGCAGTGATAGAAAGCGTTAGGAGGTGGTTTGGCCATGTGGAGAGGATGGAGAGTGAGAAACTAACGAGGAGAGTGTATGTGAATGAAGTGGAGGGGACGAGAGGGAGGGGAGACCGAGGATGAGACGAAATGGAGAGGTATACGAGTATGAGAGAGAGGGTTGTGAGCTGGGGGAAGGGCAGCGGAGTGGAGGGAGACAGGGCGACATGGGGATGATTTGTTTGTGGCCACCCCTTACGGGATTAAGGTGTCTAGCAATAGATCGATGTACTGATTTTTCAAATCTTGCTTAGGGGAGGCTTTCAGAAATTTAGATTGAGATGTAACGGAATTAACATTAACGGTGAGCAGCTGCACACTTCGATTTGATAATAAATTCATTTCAGTGAATCAGGCAATGATAGCCGACATGAAAAAGTCTAAAAGTAAACTTGAAAATGAAGACAAAAATTGTGTAACAGACATGTTCAGTCTCTTTCAGTGCAAATATGAGATGAAGAACTCAACTTGAATTTGCTTTAAGAATATACCTGAGAGAGAGAGAGAGAGAGAGAGAGAGAGAATCGGGGTAGTTCTACATTCGGAGCGAATTGCGAGTGAGACTGGTCTGAGAAGCGTACAAGTAGGGTAGCTGGAAGGAGACCGAGAACAATGTGGACCGTATGGAGCGAAGGGATGCACGGGAGGAGAGGGATCGTTACTGTAAGTTGTAGGGATAGATATGCCTGGAGTTCGTTCTGTTGGGGCCATCCTTCACAGGATATGGCATCAGACACTACAGGCAGATAGGCTATCAGCAACTGTGGAAGGCATCATAAGCAGCAGTTGACCACTGCTTCACTCTTTGAATTAGCATCTGTCAACAGTCACCAGTTTCTGTTGTCATATCTTTGAGAGTCCTGATCAAGTGGTCTTTGGTTCCGAACCCAGGTCCGTTTTGAATAGGGATATCGCGCTGCTTGCGCAGTTCCCCCGCGTCGTATGGCCATCGCCATCGACCAGGGAGTGGATGGAGTTGCCGGTTCGTTGTACAGAGGATCCTAAATATATATCCTGAAGACCAAGTAAATATATATTTTTGCATGAACACAGGTATCCTAGTGGATACAGTTCCGCACATTAAAATGATTTCACTACACTGAAGCACAAATGATTATTTTCAAAAGAAATTTAATGATACATGTGGCCTCCGTACTAACGTTTGGCCGTGTGACAGCCAGAGGCCCAGATGTTGCTGCTCAGACCTCAGTTAACCCTCGTGTAATGTGGGTGTATGGTGCGTTCTCTCTTGTGACTCCCTTAAATGTGCGCATTCAGTATTAAGTTGATGGGCAGAAGTGTTGCAGGTAGTTTATAAGCTACGTATACAGTATAATTTGTGTATGAAGTTAAACCGGTGGCTGAAAGTAGAAAATCATGTCTTCACTATTCCGCGCCCTCTTCAACGGCTCAAGTAAACACAAGAGTGAGTATTCTGTGTAGTGATGTTATCACAGAGGTATCCTAGGCATATGTTATTAATTGCCCAGCGTGATATACAAGTTAAAAACAGCTGTGTCTGCGGAGCTTAATATGTCTTGTGCAGCTTTTCGAACCATATGGAATGATCATTGTGCAGAAATGAATGAACCCTTTGCTCAAGATATCCCATTAACCTTATGTGTATGAAAGGGTCTGGCTTTACCCAGGGTACATAATTTTTAACATAATGCGACATGTAACAATGCCTTGGCCTTTGCTGTCTTGTCGTCATATTCGGTGAAAGTATTTGTATTAATAATTACTGCTGCTAACAGTCGAGCCTGTTCAGTGTCATGTTCCTTTCAGTAAATGAGTTGACATTAATAATTTTGAAACTAGAACAATCCTTCTTTTAATTTGACATCAGTGGATATTCCTTATGTAGTGAAAATGTATAATAGAAGTAACTTGCATAATCTGTGAAACAATATTATCCGTTATTGGACATACTGCAAACATCATTTACGTACGGTAGCATCACAAGTGACATGAACAACCTAAATAACCAGTTCCGAATAACAACCGTAACTTTATGTGCGGTAAAAAATATATATATTTTCCGAGTTCTTAAATTAACGTATTATTACCTTTACCATACTTCATGTTCGTTCAGATGTGTAGTTATACTGTAGTTTAATGTGAAAATCAACATTAAGTGCTAAACTACATACAGATTACAAAGCTGTGTAAAAATACAGGAAAAATAAGTGCTGCATATACCGCTCTCCTTAACGCTATATAAAGAAAGAAGTTTCGTGCATAGTGTCAAAGTGTGTACAGAGATAGAAAGAGAGAGAGAATCATCCACACCGCCATCACGTGCCACGGTGATGGCTTGTGTGTGAGACAAACGTTGCTCGGGGCTTGTTTCATTTACTATGGTTGCTGTGTTCTGCTTGTTATAAAGCTAGCCATATGTTGTTAGTAATTGCGGGAGGAAAAGTTAAAGCTAAACATTTTATAATTTTGTGTAGTAAGCATTGATCGATTAATTAACGTACTGTTATTGGCTTTTACCTAGCCTATGCATTGTTGATAGTTTTCCTGACAGCACTTTGCGAAGTGTCGTGTATTTATGCCAGTTTTGACAAGTATATTGCCTCTTTTATCTGTTTATTTTTTACTCACTGAATACTCGTTAGCATTCAGACAGTCATGAATTTTAAGCTATCGCAATCAGAATACAGTACATTATGTTGAATATTGTTGCACTCAAACTAGGTGAATTTACCTTCAGATAGTAATCCTTAATCCCAGGTTTTATAAACTTTCGAATGTTAAGTTGGAAATGAAGCATGAAGCATTTTAGAAGTTTGAAAGTGACAGTTCAGCCTTAATGGCCAATGAGGTACCAGTGTTAAGAACTGATGCTGATCGTATGTACAATTTGGTATTCCAGGTGAAAATTCTCGATCTACATCATTGCGAAAGTTATGGAGATTGTAGCGTACTTTACCCTGCCTACGTGCGTGCAAACAGGTGTTCCCGCGCTGATCACGTGGACACTTCGCAGCCTCCTCGGTCCATGCTAATCCAGTCCTCTCGTCACATATCGCTATAACCTTGCTCTTGCAGCCTTTACGAATTTTTTTCATAATGCTGATTCTTGTTCCTCGTTCTTGGTTGTTCCTGTAACCCAGCTTCCATTGTTCTGTCAGTGTTCTACCATCGCCATACCTGCCCATCCATCATTCCATGCTTGTGACTCATAGCCTTCACATTTGTTTGGATATATAGATACATATTTTTTTCGTTTGTAATCACCAGAACTTACCTCACTGCTGTACTGTTGGTGGCAAAGGAAGTTTATAGGTTCGAGGTTACTGTTGTAGGCTACTTGTATAACAGTAACTTGAGTTTCTAAATTTTTACCGACGTGTGGAATGTCATCTTTAGTCCATTGACTGGCACGAATCTGTCCGCTAAATGAAGTAGTTTGGTAGCAGACAGTAAATTAACTCGGCAGAGTGTTGTCGTGATCGTAACGATTGATCAAGGTAACTAAATATTAAGATAGTGTAGGGAAGATACTTAAAGGGAAGTAAATTTGTTAGGGTTGGACAGTATTGGTTACCTGCATGTTCTAAGTCCTCAGTACTGGACAGTATTGGTTATCTTCTAAGGTGCCAGCGTTGGACAGTATTGGGCATAAAAGTTAACATATTTAAACAGTTTTGGCTAGACATGCGCCCAGGGGCCCGATAGTTTGCTCCTGCCAAGGGCACTTCCCCCCTCCCCCCCAGGCACGCACCGACACCATACTTGACATGGACCTGCTTTGACATACCAGGCATGCCCATGTGAAATTGTACCATTCCGCCTAATGGTATGACCTATGGATAATACAGGGTTCCCAGTGTCTGGCAAAAAATGGGACACCAAAATGCATGTGGCTCCCGCGCAGTGATCTCACATACCTGTATATGTAATTTACACCATTGTTTTCTGCTAGTCGTTCGGCGTCTTTTGGTGTATGGCAAATCGAAATCCGAGGGGGTCAGATGTGTGTGTGCGTGTGTGCGTGTGCGTGTGTGTGTGTGTGTGTGTGTGTGCGTGTGCGTGTGCGTGTGTGCGCGCGCACGCACACACACACACACACACACACACACACACACACACACCTGATACAGTATGAGAGTTAGGCCTAATAGTGTCCTCAGTCCTCCATGTACTGTTCCCAACTGAACTCCGAAAGTCTTCCTCAGTCAGTTACCTGTGATCTTTAGTCATTTAAACTCTGCGAGTAATCCCTGAAGGAACATACCCGGTATACAGTATACCTTGTGGTTTTATTTTGTTTCAGCTTTCTTAGGGGGTGATAGAGAGTTAGTCTCAGCCGCAGGTTCTTTCCTTCATTGCATAGCTACAGCCGTATGTACTGAAAGTTTATTAGGGCCGTTTCTTCTGGACTGATGTGATGTTCATGAGCGGGGAAGTGTTTATGGCTTGTTAGTGGGCTCATGGAAAGTCAGTTAATGTTTTTGCCAGTGGGCCGTAGAGAGTCAGTTGTTTTTGTCAGCGTGTCGTGGATTGTTAAGGTAAGAATGTTTTTGCCATTTAGTCGGAAGTTAGTTACCGTAATTGTTTAATGATATCCAGTCTGTCTTCTTACCTCAACTTGGAATTGATCACATGTCCTTCCGATTAGTTTTTTTGTTAATTTGCCACAGAACCACGAGTGGTTAGCTTAGATCCATTGTATTAATTCTAGTTCGTTTCATGATTTAGTTAATTTTAACCAGGCACAGACCCAGGTAGATCGTCAGATTTTTTTTAAATATATTTTTTAAATGTCTATTTTCGTAATTTAACGAAATTCAGGTATGTAGCAGATCGATATAGATTAATTCGTCTTGCCTCTGAAGGGTTTTTATGAAAAAGAGCTGTATTAGCGCAGTATTTTTCGAGGCAAGAGTTTTTTTTTTTAGATAATTCAGATTAATTCAGGTTCATTAGAGATTGTTTCAAGTAAACCCCTGCTCATAGTCTATCTATAGCCAGACGACATAATCCCGTAAGGGGTGGCCGTTTGTCTTTGAGCTCGTGGTTTTACGGGGAGGGGCACTAACCCTCCGCCAGCCCACTTATTAACACGTAGGGAACACATGTGGGTTGGTTAGCCTATATGGTTACCACCCAGCGTTGTAAATGGTTTCCCGGCTTACAGGAACCCATTTGGCTTGTCACTCAATGTAAAGTCGCCTGAAGAGGAAAGAAGAGTAATAATAAGTGACAGGAAAGGTTGGAGAAATGGAAGAAGAGAGAGGGCAGACACAAGAAGTGATAATGGTGAAGGAAGATGTAGGCAGTATACTCTACATCGTGAATGGATGATGGTCGTCACCACTTGCTTATGAAGTGCGTGCCAAAAATCGGGCGTATTGTTTTGGTTGTATTTTGAATGATTCATGAATTTCGCCAATAGGTAAAGAGTTGGTGGGATTGGTTGGGATGGTGGTGGGTGGCGGACAGCGGCGTGGTAAGTATGATCAATCCATGTGGGTGCTGTTAGTGTGCCGGTTGTCGAGGCAGTCATTGTTACGATATGAACGACGTTTGAGCAGAGAGTTTATGGGATGGATGGAGATGAGTGGGCTGGATTGACTAGGGTGTTGGTGGTTAGTGGTGCATACTAGGGGAAGAACACCCTGTGAAGATGGGTAGTTGTAGTGACCTCTAAGGTGCAGATAAGAAGTACATGTATGGGGTGGTGCCTGTATACTTCGGGTAGAATGGGCTTTGTTTACCTACCTGTGAGTATTGTTATACCTTATCTAATCGGTCGAGAGAAAGCCAGAGCGTAGTAACTGTTAGCTGCGTAGTTGTTGTATATGGCACACCTGTACAGGAAATACCTATCCAAATCTCGCTATACCGCGTAACATGCTGATCTCAACTCATTTCTCTGTTGCGCACGCCTCGTTTCTCTGTTGCACACGCCTCATTTCTCTGCTACACAAGCCTCATTTCTCTGCTGCACAAGCCTCATTTCTCTGCTGCACACACCTCATTTCTCTGCTGGACTCTCCTCATTTTTCTGCTGAATACGCCTCATTATTCTGCTGAACACGCCTCATTACTCTGCTGCACACACCTCATTTCTTTGCTGCACACACCTCGTTACTCTGCTGCACACACCTCGTTACTCTGCTGCACACACCTCGTTACTCTGCTGCACACACCTTATTTCTCTACTGAACACACCACATTTCTCTGAACACCGCATTTCTCTGCTAAACACACCTCATTTCTTTGCTAAACGCACCTCATTTTTCATTCTAGTCTTTGCCTCATTAAGGAATGTCCGCACGCACCTGTGTATTTCCCCCCACCTGGCCGTCGCACCTGCTGCTCAGCCAGCCTCACCATAATGACATGTGAGAAGTGAGCAGTGTTAACCCCCCACCCCGAGTACGTAATATTTAGTACAGTATAATATTTCTGCTTCGGATAGGCCTCGCGCATTGTAGAGGTTGAGGAAAGCAGTATCAAGCATCTTCAGTTTGGAAAAACCTCAAGTAAGCTGAATAAATCGCCTGTAAAGTAACAAGGAGAAAGTAGAAAATTGTCTTCGTATTTAAGGGATTAATGAAGGCACGTGTTCGGTATTATGGAAGTGGCGTTATTATTATACATATATATATTTTAATAACAATGGCTCGTTGGAAAGTACGGGTGTATGTTGTTTGTGCCCAGTATGCAAGTTAACTCGTAGATTATTACCCTCTGGGAAGGGGGGGGAAGAAGAAGAATTCCCCAGTATTCCAGCTTGTCGTAAAGTGACTGGAAGGGATCTTGTTTCTCCAGTCTCTCCTAACTAGCCTCTTCATATCTTTGGTCCACAATCTCTTCTTGCCGTATTCCTATTTCTTCCGGCCTTTATTTTTTCTTCCATTCCTGTTAAATTGGTGTGCGTAGTTTTAGGATCTCCCATTGACGTTGACCCTTCCTCCCTTCCGGAATGGAAGGGACTTTCCCGTCGACTTTCATCGTTGATTCTGCCAACGCCGACTCTATTAATGCCGCCTCTGTCAGTGTCCAATCAATCAGCATCACTCGGCCAACACCGTATCTGTCATCGCAAACTTAATCAACAGCGACTCTGCTTGTCATTCTTATTTAGTGCTTTCCTGTTTCTGTTCCATTGCTAGACATGTCTGCTCTGAATTTGTGCCATTTGGTATTGGATACCTCGCCCTAGGAATCCATCATTCGAATCAGCTCATAGATTATAGAGGGTGTTAAGTCTGTCCCTGAAGTTAGGATGATGGCCTTTACCACATTATTTCACAGTACACGTCAGAGCACAAAAATTAGTCCAATGTGTGCACAGTAAATCTGTGGGGGAATTCATTAATATGTTGGAGAGAGAGAGAGAGAGAGAGAGAGAGAGAGAGAGAGAGAGAGAGAGAATCTGAGAGGAGAAAATGACAGAAAGAAAGTTAAGGACCGAGAAAGTGGAGGAAGGTTAACATTATCGTCCCTGCTTTGTGTTTGCTGGTAGAACTTCATGGCGGCTGAGGTCCAGGACACGCCATCGTGATATGGCAGCCAACTTACTTCACATTTGTGTTGACATGCCAGCTGGCCAGATGACCTGACGTCCGTGATCATTTCCGTGACCATGGCTTGTTTGATTGCCGTGTTCCCATTGGCGTAGGGGTCTAGGGAGTGCCTATTCAGTGACTCGTTTTCCATCTTACAAGTTACTTTGTCTTATGCTAGGCAATATTGTGTTTAGTACTGACACATTTTACAGTAGTTTCACAGAAAATTTCAAGGTTTGATATGCAAAATAATGGCTGGAGTAACAAATTCCGATGCCAGGTAGAATGTATAAGCAGTAGTCAAGTAACAGAACAAATAAATGAAAATGCGTAACCAGTCCGTGACTGAACATCGGCAAAAGGTGTAGAAGTAAAGAAAAAATGATGGGGGTGCCGTTGGAAAGGCAGTTCCTCCACAATATCGTATCGCATGGCAAGACTACCCTTAGCCTCAACCTGGACAGGGTTACCAGCCAGAGTTTTGCAACTGTCATTGATGAGGATGCCGGTCGGGTGTAGGGCGTGGGTGAGGGTGCCGGCCGTAGCCAATTCACTCAAGGAGCAAAGAGCATCATGGACTGAGTATACAGTATGTGGTGTTTCCGGAGGAGGATGGGTTTTAAGTTGATTACAAGTTCATGAAAGGATGTTAGCTATCAGACAATTTCGTTACTGCGTTGGATGTACCCATTTGCGAATTAATGGCAGTAAAGGGGATACTGAATAACAGAAGCCTCTGTCACAATTTTCCTTCGGAAAGTCCCGTTTTAGAGTAGGATCTTGTGGTGCGCCACGGTGGCAGTTTAGGATTACTTCAGGATAGTTTGCGGAATGGTACACCGTTTTCCGGCCTGAATAAACAGAATGGCTTTAGTACAGTATCTGATGGAACATGTGTTATTAGTGTAAATTGCCAAACATTGTATCTACAGTATTTGCCACCCGTACCTGAATTTGACAATGGTAAAAAATAGATTGAGTTTGATTGCTTCGTAAGTACAATAGCCTGTACAGAATATAAAACTAAGATAAAGCTTTTTACACTGCAGTAAGAACTTAGTAAACGCACTTGCACCAACACGTGAGAAAACTTGTTTCAGTTTGATAAAGACGTAATGAGGTAAAAGATAAGAAAGTTAATTGAAATATAGGTTTTCAGTGAATACTTTGCAGCAAAATGATAAGACCTTTAAAAGTTTGATAGGGGAGTGTATTAAAGAAAAATGTGTTGGAGAGTGGAAGGGATAATGGTTATCGTTTAGGCGAGGTATGCGCGTTATAGGTCGATCAGTACGGGTAAAAGGATGACGATGCTGGAGTTACGGTATAAGTTTTGCCCAAGAACAAGAAGTAGGTACTGTTGGCGTATACTTTTTTTTTTTTTTTTTTTTTAAATCTGCGGGTAAAATGTTTTAAAATAACCTGGGAAGGACGATTTATAACTAGGGGCTGTATTTACAAAGGATCTAAATTTCCACCATAAACAAGTCTCCATATCACTAAGTTTTTATCATAAATAAATTTAGGTTGTATTTTGCTATTTAATGCCCACTCAAGCTTGGATGTGAAGTTTTTGATAACTGTATGGGGTAAAAGTATAAACATCCAATATTATACTCAGCTTAGGCTCAGGAACATTGATGAATACTTGTCCCAAACTGAGAACAGAATGAAAAGTGAAACAGGCGAGACGGAAGTGTGAGACTTTAGCTCGTCATTGAATGTGGCGGTCGGTTTAAATGCGGTGAGGTGGGGTGGTGTGATGTGAGGGGTGGTGTGGGTGTTGTGTGGAATGGGGTGGTGTTCTGTAGAGTGGGTGGTGGTGTGTGGGGTGGAGTGGTGGTGTGTGGGATGGTGGTGTGGCGTGGTGTGACGAGTAGGTTGGTGATATGTAGGGTGGCATGGTGTGATGGAAGGGGTGGTGGTGTGTGGTGATGATGATGAGTGGTGTGGTGGGGCATGGTGTGATGTAAGCGGTGGTGGTGTGTGGTGATGATGATGAGTTGTGTGGTGAGGTGTGGTGTGGCGTGGTGTGATGTGCTGTGTGGCGTGGAGTGATGTATTGGGTGGTTGTGTGTGCCGTGGTGTGAAGTGTAGCATCGGTGTAACGTGTTTATGGGAGGGTGTTGAGTGGAACTGTTTGTAGCTGTCCTTTCACCCGCGCACGTACCTATGTATTTTAATCTTGCTATCTCTGACGATTTTTTCAGCTTTAGGAGAGGTTATTAAAAGTTAAATTTAACTCCTTCAGTTCGAGGTCTCTCCAAAGCTGAATAAAATCGTGTCGTGAGAATAAAACTACACAAACACAGCAGCCAGGGAGCGTAACTCTAAACAAGTGAGTGGTATACGAGAAGGAGGTTGCTTATCCTGAGAAAAGTAGGTTGTAAGGCCGCTTCTAAGTGGCATGGGACGTTCCGTAGGACCTCTTCCATAGCAATTAATTACGGTACTATATTACGCCTTAGCGATCTTTGTATGTTACGGTATTTACATTTGATATCGACATGGATAACGTCAGTAACATACAAGAGGATATTTTGGTGTAATGTGGGTGAGACTAACTTGGTGGTGGTGACGGTGATGATGGTTGTGTGGTAGTCGTGGTGGTGGTGGTGGTTAGTAGCTGGGTGGTGGTGGGTGTGGGTAGTAGTAGGGCGGTGGTGGTGGTGATGGTTAGCAGCACGGTGGTGATGGTGGGTGTGGGTAGTAGCCGGTGGTGATTGTAGTGTGGTGGTGGTGGTGACTAGTGTGGTGGTGGTAATAGTAGTGTGGTGGTGGTGTTGGTGTTGGTAGGGGTGGGTGGTAGCAGAGTGGTGGTGGGTGTGGGTAGTTGCAGGGTGTTGGTGTTGGTGGTGGTGGTGGTGTTAGACGTGCGGGTGATAATAGTATGGTGGTGGTGGGTATCAGCAGTGCGGTGGTGATGGTGATGGTGTTAGCAGCCGTGTGGGTCATACTAGTATAGTGTTGGTGGGTACTAGCAGTGTGGTGGTGGTGGTGGTGGTGGTATTGGCACATGACCAGACTTTGTTTGTGTCCCCGTTACACACACCTGGTGGAAAGGGGAAGAACATTAAGGCTGCTATTCTAGGTGGCATAGGACAGTTCTAGCACCACTTCCTTAGCTATTTATTTTTCATATTTCACCTTAGCATTATCTTATACACTTTTTGTCATTTTAATTTCAACATAATTTGCCTCCGTAACATACGGGAGAAAATGGCGGTTAATGTGCAGAATAAATCAATGAGGAAGAAGTGTTATGAAATATCCAGAATCACTAATCTAAAGGGTCGTACCTTAGTCTCGTCAAACTGGGAGGCTTTCAAACACCTCTCCACGAACGATTAATTTTTGCATACTGTATATTATTATTCTCGTATGTCATTTGCCTTTTTTTATCAACGCAGGTTGCATCTCAAGCTTACAAAAGAATGTTAATGTGCTACATTCAGAAATAAGACGGTAAGGAAACAGGTGCTCGGAACCTTCTTAACCCTATAAAAGTCTAGATAGAGAGTCATTGCAGCAAAGCGGTTAACATATGAGAATACGGAGCCAAGCGACAGTGGGACGGGACGGGACGGAACGCAACTGGAAAATTATTGGTGGTCATAACAGGGTGCCGGAGGTGTTGCCAGAAAACGTTCATAAGGGAGACTGTTGTACTGTATTTGTGTGTGTGTGTGTGTGTGTGTGTGTGTGTGTGTGTGTGTGTGTGTGTGTGTGTGTGCCGGTAATTACGAGTCAGGATGAAAGATAAAAGGTTTGAATTTTATATTTCGCTGCTGATTGCGTTATGTAAACACGATGGAATGCTGTTCTGCCATTATCTCCTCTATATTTGTTTGAACTTCTAAATGAAGGGCGTGCCTACCTCTTAGCGGAGCTACTTACCGGTAACAATAATGATACGGCCGAAGTCATTCGTTTGTGTAACCTTAGTTACCGAAAACAAAATGTGCCTTCAAGTTTTTGCTGGATGTGGAAGTGCAGTAACGTTTAAATTGTGCCAAATGGTTACCGTACTGATACCGGCACAAACTGCGCTGTGAAGCCAGGAAAAATCTTGGCTGGCAAGTAAAGAGAATTCCGATTCAGGGAGGTCGTGTTGCGTTTCGTGCCAAGTTGGAGAGAGAGAGAGAGAGTGCGTGGTGAGGTGTGGGAGCTTGGGCAATCAAATAGTTGTAACCAAATTTGAGCTCTGTATACTGTACACTAAAATGAAGGTCGTGAAAATAAAGTATTTTTTATAATAATAAAGTGCTATGGAGACTCGTTAATCCTGGAAATTAGTTAGTTAGAATTCTTTAAAAATTCTATCCCAGACACCGGGGTTTACAGAAAAAGTCAAGAATTATGTAACTGTATCCTAATTTGTGATGTGAATTCTCTCTCTCTCTCTCTCTCTCTCTCTCTCTCTCTCTCTCTCTCTCTTTTACCGGTGTTTCTGATTGGGAAATTGTCAGTGCAGGTGATTGGCGAAATGAGTTAGGGTACCAGATTTTCATCTTGTAATATATATTTTAATTTTGCTGTTCGCATATAAGATTAACAATACTTTTTATTAATTTCGCGTAGTATTAATTTTTTTTTTTTCCAAGTTAGTGTATTCTTCCCATATAAATTTTTTGTTAATTTCACGTTGTATTAGTTAAGCGTACCGTAATTATTTGTCTGCTCCTCCAGGCATTATTAATTACCGTAGTTTATTCTTCCCTTATATTAATGATGTGTATTAATTTCACGTGTACTAATAGCTAAGTGCTATTTTTTTGCGTGCTTTTCCAAGTGGTCAATTAGTTTTTTTCTTTTCTTGCAAGTAATAATAGAAAAGGTCCTTAAACACTAGATTGCTGAGCCATGATCCCCTCCTGTACATAATAAGCTTAATAGGAAGCATGTGAGTGACAAGCCAAATGGTTTCATGTATACCAGGAAAATATTTATTACGGTACTGTACACGTGGATGCTTAACCCTGGTACCAGCTTCCTCTGGTGGGCTGGCCACAGCAAGGACAGGCGGTTGTGAAAGTCTCTGCAGCGTAATGGTGAACAGGCAGAGATGGGACTGGTTTCCCTCTTGCTCTAAGTGACTGTGAAGAGTTCGTAACACCTCTTCCTTAGCGAAATATTCTGCACATGCTTCTCAACATCCTCGTCTGTATAAATGATGCAAACTATGTCGACAATTAATATATACCACACAAGGGAAAGTTAGTGCAATATGCAAACAAAATCGTTAAGGAAGAGTTGTTAGAAAATTTACTAAATATCACACAAGGGAACGTTAAGGTGTAATAGGTAAAATAAAGCGCTTAGGAAGGGTTGTTACGAAATCTCCAAAACCACTTTTAATACGACCCTAAGACTTTTGAACGAAACGAACCGTGGTAGGCCTATATATATATATATATATATATATATATATATATATATATATATATATATATATATATATATTTATAGGAAACTTATATCGAGAGTTCAAGTACCACAGTATGTTAATCCGTTTAATTTTGTGACGGCTTCACATTTATAAGCAGATCATGGGCAGGTGTTTATTCGCGGGTCTTGAATAATCGCGAGTTTACTGAATTTTACCTGGATGCCAAGTTTTGAGTGAAAGTGGATATACGTAATAAATTTTATATTAGATTACCGTATTATTTGTATTTTCATTTTTTTTTTTAGTATGGTATATAATTCTTGCGTTGTAAGGGCTGTTTTATGTAGGCCAGGTTTCGTACTGTGTATTTAAAAACATTCTTGTTTATGTGTAAGATGTTTATAATTTTGTCTTCAGTCATACAATTACCACAGACTTCTAAAACAAAGTAGCTATAGTGAATGTTAGTGGGAAAAGGGAAAATAAAACTCTTTGCATTAAATAGCCTACCTGAGGAGACTCGTATACCCTGCTAATTGGTTGAGAGATTTGATAAATGCACATGTCTTCTGTTCCTCCACTGGTATAACCTTATTGGAATTTCAGCAGGTCATTGTGAATTGGTTTATATGAGGCGACTACGAGATATAGCGATAAGGGTGCTGCTGTTATCATTTTTAAGACTGGCAGGGATAACCATGGAGCCGTTTCTTGGCAGGGTTGGATCTCTCTCTCTCTCTCTCTCTCTCTCTCTCTCTCACACACACACACACACACACACACACACACACACACACACACACACACACACACACACACACACACACAGATGGGAACGAAAAGTCAGGAGGCAGATAAGAAAAAACAAAAGTGAATGAAAAAGGGAAAGAAAGAGGAGGGAGTGCGTAGGGAAAAAAAGAGGGGAGGGGAAGGAGGGTAACAGTATGATGAAAAAATTAAAGGAAGAGGTAAGAAAAGAAAGAAATGGGGAGTAAGGAGAGCTGGAGTAGGAGAAAGAGGAGGACAGTGTAAATGGAGTAAGGTAAAAATGGGATTGGAGGGAGAGAGGAGGGGAGAAATAGAGTAGGAGGAAGAATGATACCTAAAGCAAAATACCTGAGAAGAATTAGAGCTGTGTAAGGATGGGGGAAAATAATTATAAAATGCGTAAAAATGAGGAAGGAAGTGAGAGCTGGAATAGAAGGGAGAGGATAACGAACAAGGATGAGGAAGGTGAACATTAAAAGGAATGGAATGCAACGAGATGTACAAGATAACATCCCGGAAATTGAATAGCAGTCAGTGGTACGGTTAATTCACTAACAACGACTGTGTGTGTGTGTGTGTGTGTGTGTGTGTGTGTGTGTGTGTGTGTGTGTGTGTGTGTGTGTGTGTGTGTTCTGCCCTTCGCAACCATACCGACATTCACACATCACACTCCGCATCCACTTAGCCTTCATCCTCTCATCATGTCCAGACCATCTGAATTTACATGTCCTCATCACAAAATCAGTACATTAAAGTCCCATCCTTCTTCAATCTCAGTCATAGACCCGTCAGCCCTCTCATTCAAGGACGCACAGCACATCCATAGCCGGACCTTTGTGCTACTGATAAGGCAATAAGGGAATGGATGATGGACTACGTGGACTTGTAAATTAAACTGCTGTTTTCAAGTGAATACTTGTGACGAATGGATGCTTTAGTGTTAGTGTCGTTTACCGTGCTTGTGTTGAGGAAGTACATGGGCGATTGGGCAGGGAAAGGTGAGGAGTGTGGAGGGAGGGGAGAACTTAGGCAACCCGCTTCATCTAACCTCTTGTTGCTAGGCTGACAAAACATGCAGTAGGAGAAAGTACCCAGAGATAAGAGTAGAGCTTAGTACTATGAGTTTTTCTGGACTTCATGGAGTACTCTTTTTAAGTAGCTAAGCTCGGGCAACCCACTCCTTTGAAACCTTGTTGCTAGGTTGGAAGAAAACGTGAGGTAGGAGAGAAAGTACCCAGAAGTGTGCGTAGCTCCTTTGTAGGCTATATTTGAACCTGACTGAGTGCATGCAGTACGCCCTGGTGTGTCAGTTGACCATGTGAACTGAGCGTGTTAGCATGGAAGCAGTCATAATCCCATGGGTTTAGCATCTTTCTTCAGCGATATATTTTGCATGTTAGATCTTTATGTTCTCATGTTTGTCATTGATGCAAAACTGTCAGTATAAAAAGGTGTAACTGTGTGTGTGTGTGTGTGTGTGTGTGTGTGTGTGTGTTTTTCCTCGTATGGCCGGACGATTGAATTCACATTTGGTTTTTCGAAGTGGAGGGGTTAGAATTAGCCTTCATTAACCACTTCCTTCAAGACGTCTGCCCTGAGTACAGTTGTCAGGAGGTAGCAAGAACACGATGAAAATTACGGCATCGGACTGAAGTGATTAAGGTCTAATATGCAAAATAAATCGCTCAAAAAGAAGTGCTACGAAGATGTATGCCAAAATAATACAAACCATGATCAGAAATAGTTGGGTGGTTTATTATATAAACCCTTTTCACTTTCTTAATCCTCAGTTTACTGATGCAAAACTATGCCGATATTAGAAAGGTATAAACACAACATGCAAGAATATATTAACCCGTGTAGAATAAATCGACTAGTAAGAGGGGCAACAAAACCTGTTTTGCCACCTACAACACAGCAAAAGTGAGGCACGTGATTTTTTTTTATGGGTGACGTAATGGCCGGTGTTGCCAAATCATCGTGCCGAGTCGGGACCTCCACGAGCGCCTGCCACGGGATCCCTTAGAGATGAGGCTGCTGGGTACGTTACTAAGGACGAAAGCATAACCTCCGTGCCAAGTGTCCAGATGCTGCCTGTATTTATGGGCTCAATCCACACCTGTAGGAGGTGGGGGGGGGGGACTGATGCCAAGTTCACCAAGCTCGCCAAGGTCAAATTTGTTCCGCGTCATCGCAGAATGTTAGCTGCGAATGTGGTGTTGTTACTTTTGTCCATTGTAAGAGTTACTATGTCACTGCACCCGGTTCGTTTCTACCTGAGAGAACTTGGACTCACCCACAGGCTGAATGCTAAGTCGTAGTTGCATGAAATTCAGTTAGCATTACTCGTAGTTGCGAGGAAGGATTGAATCGCATTTGGTTTATGTGGTTGGTTTGTTTTAACCCGACGGAGCTGGGCTGCTCGCACAATCTGAATACAGTGTCGTGGTTGCAGGAAATTCGATAAGTGTTAGGAGGTAGGGATGAGTCATTGCTTTAGTGGCCCCCCCCCAAAAAAAAAAAAAAAAAAATCATGACCCTCCAAATCTTCCAAATTTGTTACACAAGTTTCAGTCGTTTGAGACCCGTCAGGCATAGTCTGTGTTTAACAGTAGGACTAAATTGTATATAGCCTATACTGTATATATATTCACACTCGTAAGTAATGCTCAGTTTAACATGGAAAAAAAAAAAATCCATGGACCGTGGAAGCACCCGTATAGCCTCTCAAAACATGTTTTTAGTCAGAAATCGGCATAGAAACGTTTGTGTTGTAGGGTTCCGTAAGTGTGTTATATAATCGTGTGGCATATGGGGGGAGGATGGGGTGGCGGTGTGTCGCTAAGGGGGTGGGTTGGCATAGTCACTGACAGTCAAGCAAGAGCTGTGGCGTAACCTAACAGATCCTGTTATGTAGCCTAACCCTAGGCTAAAGGGTGTATATAGTAAAAATTATGTATATCATAGACATTTTACCTTTCCGTGCCATTTCAGCCCGAGGACGTATAATTTCAATGTTACACACGATAATCGTCTCCATTCACCTTAGGAAACTCCCACTCGAGGTAAAGGGATTGTGCTAGTCATTCTGACCCCGCTAGTTCGAAAAACTTCTGTCGAGAACAATTCTTGTCTGTAATTAGCAAGAATAGAGTGAAGAAAAGTCATCGGAGTTATATAACTCGGGTAAATTATAAGCCATTTTGACAGTCATGATTTTGCCGGCACGAGGCAGGGCACAGTTTAGAATAAAGGATTGATATTTGTCATCTTCCGTCTCCTCTAATATTCCTGAGAAAAAGGCATGGTATGTTTCACAGCCCATAGATGGTACTGATACGATGCGTCAGGGAGGAAAGTGACCTGACATGCCCTAAGTGTGAAGTAGACCCAGTGGAATAGTAGACGAACTTTTGTTGCTAACTATACGATATTTTAACGACTCGTGATTGGGATGCTCAGATAGCCTATATGTACAGTCGATACACTGTCCTATCTCATTCCGATTGGCGGGAAAAAACGAGACAAGGGAAGTTTTGTAGTCCTCCTCGTCCTTCCAGAATAAAGAAAAATATAATACTTATTCCCTCGTAAGATTTTTTTTTTTTTTTTTTAACAAAGAACGAGGAACATCGAAAAATTGTCCCGTACTCTCCCTCTCCTTAAACGACAAATCTGAGTATTTCTTAGGGCATCTTAGGATCATATTGTAAGTGGCATAGGAGGCTTCGTAGTATTCCTGTCGGCGGTTTAGTTTTCGTACTACAGTTTATCTCCATGTTATTTATATCGTTATCATATGGTCATGGCTTGCATTAGTTGCATGCAGGTGGATACTGAGATGCGGTGTGCAGAAAAAAACAGCAAAAGTAAAGGTGCTGCGAAATCGCCATAAAGCTTAAACTATGACCCTTAGCCTGGCAGTGGAAGGAGTAATTTAATTATAGGTTATTCCGCAGGTGTTGTGCGAGCGACTCGTTTGTGTTGTGAGTGGAATTCGAGATACCGTGGCTAACACTTTTAGCTTCCCGATTTATTCTATGGTACACAATACACCTGGGCATGGTTTTTTATTACTGATATAAACTGTCGATATTTATACTATTATTAGCACAAGAGAAATATCGAGGTGTAATGTGCAAACCAATCATCTAAAGAAGAGGTGCTGCAAAGATTCATATACTGCTTAAAATGCGATCCACAATGCTTATGTATGTATATATGTATGTATTTGTTATTTTACCACGACTTACCGGTATGTGTATTGCTGGGAATATGCTGACGTAGGGTGGCAGGGATAAAAGTTCGCTAAATATTCCACCTGTTCTATTACTTCACATCCTTTACTCGTTCATTTTTATAAGCTGAGAGAGGCCTAATATGTTTCTCAGTCTGTAGATGGGTCTCTTTGATTTGATGCGTCAGGGAGGAAAGTGACAGACATGCCGTAACTATGAAGACTGCACAGTGGAATAATAGGGGAATTTTTGTCCTTGACTATACTCACTCCTACATGATATACACCCCATCTCTCCCTGCTTGTTTTCATCCTCTATTACCCTACCTGCTTTCAGTCCCTTTCCTCTCCCTTCCTGTTCAATTTTCAGTCCTTTTCCCCTCTTCTTCCCTCCCTCCCTGCTCTATTTTCAGTCCCCTTCCCCCCTCCCTGCCTCCCTCCTCAATTTTCCGTCCCTTTGTTCATTATTCTGCCTTCTCAGGGTCCCCTTCCCACCTCCTGTCTCTTCACCCCCATCACGTATCATAGCTTCTCATCCCTTTTTATTTTCCCTCTTTTAATCTCCTCTCATCCTTCACCATTGTCTTTTTCCTTTCCATTCAGTTCCGTCTTTTATATTTTCTTGTTTTTCCTTATTCCTTCTTTTTCGTGTTTTCTCCCTTTTCATCCTTATTATCTCGTGTATGTGTGTGTGAAAATATTTGGTAGAAAAGGTAGTACAGCAGCTGACATTAAACTGATAGTGGTTGTACGGTAAGGAATCTCCCTTTATTAGTCTCCCTCCTTTTATCTCTCCAGTCCTTATCCTCTCACGCCCCTACCCTTCCTCACCCTCACCCCTCGTCGCCTTCGCTACGTCACCCTCATCCCCTCACCCCAACCCCTTCTTACCTTCACCCTTCCTTACCCCTTTTCCACCCTCACCCCTACCTCATCTCACCCCCACCCCAACCCCGCCTCACCCTCACCCCAACCCCGCCTCACCCTCACCCCTACCCCATCTCATCCTTTCCCCTACCCCATCTCACCCGCACCCTCGCCACCTCACCTTCACCTCTACCCTATCTCACTCTCACCCCTAGCCCCTCTCACCCTCACCCCTAGCCCACCTTACCCTCGCTCCTAGTCCACCTTTCCCTTGCTCACCCTCGCCTCTACCCCACCTCGCCCCTGTTCACCCTCACTCCTTTCCCCTTTGTCACCCTCACCCCCTCAGTCTCTCGTCGACTGTTTGCTTCATTCATTCCCCTTCCTGCCCTTCTTTCTCACATTTTTTATTCGTACAGACGAGTCAGTCCGTTCCCCTAAGCCCCAGCAGTCCTCTTACATAGCGTCACACACCATCACATGTCAACACGTGGCTGTTAATACCGTTCCGTCCATAATGAATACAGTATAGGTTCGGGTTATCTTCGTGAGGATTGGTGTGATATTAGCGTGGGGAAGGTGTTGTTTATGGCATCACGTCGGGTTTTGTGGAAAATGAACGGAGAATTTAACTAAATATATACAAACAGTTCTTTTTCCTAGCCTGTGACTGATTTCTCGTTTCCGTCAGCCACCTCTTATTTCTCCTTATTTTCATCCCAGACTCGCTCCTATTCTCGTCCTAGTCTTTTCTTTCCTTAATTGTCCCCTGTACCATGATATATTCTCTCTCTCTCTCTCTCTCTCTCTCTCTCTCTCTCTCTCTCTCTCTCTTCCCCTCCTAACTTACCACCTAGCGACCATCCCAGTACTCAAGAACAGTCACTTCCCTTCCTTCAGTTGCCGTCCCCTCCCCTCCACCACCATCCCCCTCCTCCTCTCCCCCACCATCCCCCCTCCTCTCCTCCCCACCATCCCCCCTCCTCTCCTCCCCACCATCCCCCCTCCTTTCCTCCCCACCATCCCCCCTCCTTTCCTCCCCACATTGACCCAAGGCGTGCTGGTGGGTACGGAGCTGCCTTATGCAATGTTTGTCAGATCTACCTGTGATGTTTGTTGCTACGCTGGCAAAGGGGAGTGTGTGGCCTATTGGTGCACGGGTGGGAAGGAGTGACGTGTGGGTGTAGAGGAGGAATTATTTTATTTTTTTCTGAGAGAGAGAGAGAGAGAGAGAGAGAGAGAGAGAGAGAGAGAGAGAGAGCAGGGTGAAAGTAAGGAAGTAAATGAGCAAATGGAGGTGATAACTTAGGTTTGATTGCGGTATAAACGAAGGTTGCGTGTGAGGAAAGTGAGAGAGGAAGAAGGAAGAGGAAAGGTGGAGACGAGGAGGAAGATGAAAGAAGAGGGACACGGGGAAGAAGAAGAAGAAGGGAAGAGGAGGGAGATACGGAAAACCAAAGATGGAGATGAGGAAGATGATAAAAAGATTGGAAGCAGGAGGAAGGGAAGACAAAAGGAATGAGATGAGGACACAAGGAAGATCGTAAACAAAAAAAGAGAGAGAGAAAGAGGTCGGAAAGATAATCAGAGAGGGGAAGAAATGGAAGATGAAAGGAAGGGAAGGAGACAATGAAGATGATTAAAGGAAACTAAGTGGTAGACAGGGAAAAAAACAAGAAAGGAAAGGAAACAGGAAAGAAGATGAAAGGAAAGGGGAGACAGGGAAAAAAACAAGAAAGGAAACGAGACAGGAAAGATTACGAAAGGAGGGAAGGAAGGAGATAGAGACAGGAAGAGCTGGAAGGAGGGAGACAGGGCATAAAAACTTCAGGAAGTGATTATAGGAAGGGAAGCAGGTGAAGCGGAAGGAAGGGTGGCAAAGAAATATAAAGACGGAGACAAAGGAGCACAAAGGAACGTTGGAGGAGGGAGAACATTAATCCTTCAACCCGAGGACCTCATTTTATTTTTATTTATTTGTTATTTTTGCTACCGGACTATTTATTCTTGTTTGGTGAGCATTTTAGAAGTGTGGGGGTAAGTGAAGGCTAGATCCAACAGTGCTAGTTCTAATTCTTCCCTAAACTGAATCAGATGAGAGAGAGAGAGAGAGTTGATGTGAAGAGAAGAGAAAGAGGATGGGTAGAAAGGGAGAACAGTTTTGTAGAAAAGTGAAGAACTAATACATCCAGTTGTAAAAGTCTCTCCCAAACAGAAAAAAATATATGAAAGTAAGAGGAATGTGCGGATATGAGGGGGAAGAGGGAGAGGATGAGAATCGAAAGGAAGAAGGGGGGGGGGAAGACACCGTAAAGAATTGTGAAGAAAATATGGACATGGTAAAGAAGGCAATAAAA
Source organism: Coenobita brevimanus (assembly GCF_032717465.1). Taxonomy (NCBI): domain Eukaryota; kingdom Metazoa; phylum Arthropoda; class Malacostraca; order Decapoda; family Coenobitidae; genus Coenobita; species Coenobita brevimanus. Next base: position 5,346,828 of record NC_137050.1, read on the forward strand.
AAAATAGAAATAAAATAAAACATTAAGAAAAGAAAGGAAGGACAGGAGGAAGACAATTTTGGTAAGAAAAATGAAGATGTTTGATGTAAAAAAAAAAAAAATATGAAGTCGAATAGACGTTAAATCACCCCAAAGAAAGTGAAGTTATTAGCTACCCAGGAACTAACAGAGCCGTCAACACCGAGGACGTCTTACTGGCACCACACTACTTCATTCCGAGAGAACCCCAGTAATGAAGGAATTAATAACGCTCGAACTAACCTCTCTAAAGGCGAAATTTTTAAAGCTAACAAATCCCTCTGTCGAATTTTGAAAGCTAAAACTAGTCCCTCCTGAGCCGAAAAATCCATCCCAAACTTAGATAAAATATGCGACTACTACTACTCCTGCTGCTACTACTACTACTACTACTACTACTACTGCTGCTGCTGCTGCTACTACTACTACTGCTGCTGCTACTACTACTACTACTGCTGCTGCTGCTACTACTACTACTACTACTACTACTACTACTACTATTACTACTACTACTACTACTACTACTATTACTACTACTACTACTACTACTACTGCTACTACCACCACCACCACCACCACCACTGCTACTACTACTACTACTACTACTAATAATAATAATAATAATAATAATTAAAGGGTGTCATAGTATTTTCCACGTTAGTACGCTACCTGCTATCGTCCTAGTGAAAGTTGTATTAGGTAGTGTGTCGAGTGCCTCTTGAAGGAGTGGGAAGAGATAGCTATTGTTTACCGGGTACACGCCATAAAAAAAGTCTCAATTTCTCGGGTGATTCATGGTTTCACTTGGGGTTTTAGCTGTGTGTGGGGGATGGGGGAATTTAGCCTAATATTTCACCTTTTCATCTCCTCACTCATGCTGGCTATTATTTCTAAGCTGAGAAAGACTTGATACGTTCCTCTGCCTATGGACGATCCTGTGATATGATGCGCCAAGGGGGAAAGTGGCAGACGTGACGTGGGTCTAAAGTAGGGTCGTACACTAAGCGGCTTTGGAGATGTTGTAGCACGTTTCCCTCAGCGATTTCTTTTACCTTTTGAACCAAAACATTCCTGTATATCACCGATGCTAACTACCGTGTGTCGATTTTAAGTCAAAAAATAACGCAGAAAATATTAAGGTATAATAGGCAAAATACAGGTTGCCCATTAGAAACGCCTCACTAGAAACTCACTTGGCAGTGTCGTATGTGTTGAGGGGAGGCTCAGTTGGCCAGTGTGGGCGTGGCTATGGTAGTGGGAGTAGGAAATGAATAAGTGATGCAGAACAGACACCGACATCCCTGACTGAATCGTCTCTGCAACACACGAGAAATCGCCCTTTGGAGTGGAAGTCCAGCGTTATATATGGACCACCCTGTATATCGCTGAAGAAGTGGTGGTAGAAGATAGTCCTTAGAGGCAGTGGAACATTAGGGGAAACTTTTGCCCGTGACTGTACATGAGGTTCATTATGGCTGTGTACACATGCAGCTCTACCCGTGTGTACCCTGGCTGCTGTGAACCCTCAAGGACTTAAGAGTGCCATCACCATCTTCGTTGGTTTTGCTGTCATTATCGTTATCGTCGCCGTCGTCATCATCATCATCATGGTTTTTGCTGTCGGAGTCGGAGTCGTTGTTGTTGTTGTACCATATTTATTCCCACTGGTATCTTCGTTGCCAACTTCATTATCACTGTCATCGTCTGTATTAACTTTGTCATCGTTATCATTACCATCATCGTCGTCATCGCTGCGATGGTCATTTGTAACTCATTATCGTCACCATTACTATCATTACTCTTTATCGACGTCATAATACCAACGCTGTCATTACTGTTATCATCATCGTCGTCAGCATCAACAACATCACGAAGATTGTCACTTACTGCATTCCTGCCCTTGTGATTCCTCTTCCGGATCGCCGTTCTTGATGTTCAGCCACTCTTGACGAACGTGAAGTATATATGTGTAGGACCTAAACTAGTTTACATGATAAACAGAATCTGTAACAGTTGACTGTTACCAAACATCGGTTCGTTTTTTTTATTTATTTCACGTTACTATTCAGTGATTGAATATATTTGCCGTCTCATGTACAATACCTACTAAGCGAATCACAACCAGTCTAATCCCTTGATCTAAAGAGTTTAATTGCGACCCATGACCTGCAATGATTTGTTTAAGGCCTAATTTAAAGAGTGAAACTGTACACAAGTAACATATCTCCTCTGGGACAGTCGAAGTTATTGGACACTGCCGCTGCTCTCGTTCGAGTACTCAGCCAGCTACCCAGCCACATGACTCCCAGATGTCTAGTTCATCCATATACATACTGTAATACGAATTTCATTTGAGGCAGGTAGCTGACATAAAATTAATATGAAGAGTTTCATAACTTCATCTTTAATGACGTATGGAAATTCCTATTAGGTTTACCAAATACATGCATCACTATACTCTTCCCTAGGTTGTGTGCAGGCAAAATGCTTCAGTGAAGCAACTTTGATACATCACGGATCATGATTGTTGGATTACACGTTTCCCAGTCATTTCAGACTTATACATCCCCCAAACATTCGTTTCAGAAGTGATCCCAAACACTTATTTCAGACTTACATATCCTCCAAACACTCAATCGGACTCCAAGACAACATAATAACTAAAGATTCACTAATGAAGAAACGTGTTAATTCATCTGCAGCTAAATATTGAGCCAACGTGATGTGGAACGCCTTACACTAGAGCTAACTAGTTGTGTGCAAGAGTAAGCAATGTTAAAGACGGTGTAAATTGATCCTTTGTTTGTTGATGTGTAGTGCAGTCAGCCAAGCAGCTTATCCCCCTCCCGCGTGCCATAGAGGTCAGCCCCACTCCCGCTTCACTGTACGTCCTTACTCTGCCTCCTTTCTCTCCCACTCGGTGCTGGAGAGGGATGCCTTCACGTGGTGGCACCTATATAACCGGGTGGCTTTGCTGCCAGGTTATATAAAAGTTCCACAGCTCCCTCCTTATCCCCTGAAGAGAGGAAGGTGGACTTCAGAAGAGTAGCTTCAGCCTGCAGTCAACTGGGTTCACATTCACAAGAAGCTAAGGCCACAACAACAACTCAGCCCACTCCCCAACCTCCACCTATCCCTCTCCCTCTCATCCTTGAGGTGGCGATGGTGTAATCGGAAACTTACTCTGTCCACAATCGTGACGTCTTGGGTTTGATTCCAGGGTCGACTGCTGGATCTGTGAGCATGGTTTTTACTCCAACTTGTTTGCGCCTTGAACTGGAATACGGTGCTTGATCATATTAGACGGTTGAGTGCCTTGTGGAGGAAAATTGGCCCTGCAAGTATTATCTGCCTTAATGACACCGGCTCCCTCACCTCCCTTTCCCCTTCACTTTCATCCTCCCCCTCTCCTCCTCCCCTCCCCCTCTCTCTCCCCCTCCCCTCCCCCTCTCTCTCCCCCTCCCCTCCCTCTCTCCTCTCCCCTTCCCCCTCTCTCCTCTCCCCTTCCCCCTCTCTCCTCTCCCCTTCCCCCTCTCTCCTCTCCCCATCCCCATCTCTCCTCTCCCCATCCCCATCTCTCCTCTCCCCATCCCCCTCTCTCCTCTCCCCATCCCCATCTCTCCTCTCCCCATTCCCATCTCTCCTCTTCCCCACATGTTGTAACCAACGCAAATAAAGAAAATGTGGAAGCATATGGAAGGGATGACGTCAGCTGCATCTTGGGACACACACACACACACACACACACACACACACACACACACACACACACGCACGCACGCACGCACGCACGCACGCACGCACGCACGCACGCACGCACACACACACACACACACACACACACACACACACACACACACACACACACACACACACACACACACACACACACACACACACACACACACACACACACACACACACACACACACACACACACACACACACACACACACCACAGTGTGTCTTCCTTCTTTCCTTCCTTTCCTCACACCATTTATACATTCGCCTGTTTCCTGTTATCTCAATTTCTTCCTCTTCTCGTTCTCCGTCCTCTCCTATTATCTCCCGTTCCTCCCTCCTTTCCCTCCCAATATTATTTCATTCCTCCATGATTTCCTTCTCTCTTGTCCCTACATTCTTCCGTCCCTCCCTCCTTTTCCTTTCCTTTCGTTCTGTCCCAGTTTTCTTTCATCCTTCACCTCACTGCTTTTCTTCCCGTCCCTCATGTTCCTTTCAGGGTGGCAGTATTAACTCTACTGACGATTGCCATAACTTACAAAAGGAAGTCTGTCTGTAGAGAATATACTTTTCCTACCCTGCCTCACCGCCTTCTAAGGTTATTTCACCCACCTCATTTGTACCCTGTTTTTCTTCCCATAGCTGCACGGCATTATACTACACACCACCAACCGTGACCCACCCCGTGACTAACCTGGTCTGGGAATCTAATCTCTTAAAGCCCCTCCTTGCCACGCCCTCCCTCCCCTCATAACCACTGCCCTCTCTCTCTCTCTCTCTCTCTCTCTCTCTCTCTCTCTCTCTCTCTCTCTCTCTCTCTCTCATTGCCTTATGACCACAACCTTCCTCCCTCATGACCACAACTTTCTCTCATCATGACCACAACCTGGCCATCCTTCCTCACAACCACCACCTTCGTTCCTTCCTCTCCCTCCCTGTACTTCCATCCTCCTTCCCTCATTCTGCCTCCATCCCCCTTCCCTTTCTCATGGCCACGCCCTCCCTACTTCCTCTGTCCCCTTTAAGAATATTCGAGTAACGCACTTCCGATGCGCGGCCGCTCCTCCCCTGGTGCTACTTCTGATGTGATGGTGGTGGTGGCCCATTTTTTTTTTCTGTGGTAGTATGGTGGGGTTGGAAGTTGTGGTATGGTGGTAGTATTTGTGAAAGGTTGGCCGTTGTGGTATGGTGGTGGTGGTGGTGGTATGGTGGTGTTGGCTAGTGGTGATATGGTGCGGTCTGGTAGCTAGTTGTGGTATGGTGGTTTTGTTGTATGGTACTGTAGTCTGGTAACTTGTTTTGATATGGTGGTAGTGGTAGTTGTTGTTGTGGTGGTGGTAGTCATAGCATCCAGTTGTGGTATGATGGTGGTGGCAGCTGTTTTCATGGTGCTGGTAGCAAGTTGTGGTATGGTGGTGGTAGAATAGTGGTCCTATGTGGTGGTGGCGGCGGTGGTAGCTAACTGTGGTGATGTGGTTGTGGCTGATTGGTAGTTGGTTGGGTTTGGCAGTTTTGGTGAAATGGTGTTAGTTATGGGACGTCTGTTATTTAGGTGGAAAGTCAGTAATTCTGTCGAAAGTTAGTAATTTCGGTAAAATGGTAATACAGTAATGGTGATATTATTATTGAAATGTTTGTGGTAATTTTTGCCGGATATATGTAATGGTGATGAAGTAATTTCGTGTGTGTGTGTGTGTGTGTGTGTGTGTGTGTGTGTGTGTGTGTGTGTGTGTGTCAGTCTTGTGGTTTATTAATATGGGAACAAATTTTTTTCCTTTATGGTAGCTTTAGTATCAGATTACCTGTCACGGAAGAAGGGTGTTTGTTTTGGGTAGCGGAGAAGGTCAAGTTATCTTTGCCGTCAGGGAAAGGTCAAGGTAGTAACCCCGGAGTAAACTGACCTCATTCTGCCACTTTCTCTAGGCTAGTCTTAACCGCTGATTGCCATTTGCTTCATATCTTCCCCGATGGTCTCATATTGTGCGCATATATATATATATATATATATATATATATATATATATATATATATATATATATATATATATATATATATGCCTGTCGTCTGTCTGTCTGTCTGTATCTATTTGTTTGGCTAGCTAGCAATATTTATTTATCAGTTTATCTATAATTTTATATAATTGTGTGCATCGCATGTGCGGGCGCGCGGGCGCACACACACACACACACACACACACACACACACACACACACACACACACACACACACACACACACACACACACACAACCTTAACCTCTGCCTCGCTAACCGGGGTATATATATATATAGACCTCCTCCCCTTTTCTGTCTCCTTGTTTTTCTTCGTACCAGTGTCCGGGTTGATCCAGGTCCACCCGGAACTGCAGTGTTAATATCCCATGGTACAGGTGGGGACAAACTTTCACGTATTTCATTGCCTCTACTTCGCATAAGAGCATGTCGGCCACTTCTGTGATGCGTCATGTTAGTGAGAATTACTTATGGGCAGAGGACACGTACCAAGCCTTCATCAGCTATGGAGTATTAGGCAGAAGAAGAAAATGAATGAGATGAGGTGAATTATTAGCTTAACTGGTGCCCCTGCCTGCATAGTAACATCCTCTCAGTTCATTTCACACAAGGACACCATCACCAAGGTTAATTCTTCGCATTTCCCACTCCCTTTATCAGAAGAATAATATGACCCACTTTTTATGCCTTATATGTTTTGTAAGGAAATTTATCGTTAACTATTTTCGTCATGGAGAAGTAGTGATCATAATTTAGAAGAGTGGACTGTTGACCCAAAGGACGTGAAATCGTTCCCAGGCTGGCACAAGGATGTTTTGATTTTGAGCTGATATTCCACAAAACCCACCGAAATGTCATACCCCGCTGATGCCGTCACACCAGTTCTGCTGGATGAATTAACCTTAGCTTGTACTGTATATGAATTCAGTATGGATGGTGGGTGTTAGCGTCTAAACAGTCTGTGATGCCATCTGTTGCACGTACAGGATTACCGGTACTGGTCCTTATAGACATGATTAATCAATGCCCATAGTTAGATAAATAATAATGTTTATGGATTAGAGAGGTATATAAGATGGGGGGGGGTGCAAGTTGAGGGGAGGGCGACATGGAGGCGATTTGTTTGTGGCCATTTCATACGAGATGAAGATGTCTGGCTATAGATAGACAGATAGATTTTTAAAATTGTGGGTCTTGATTACGGCCATATTCCTAGATGGCGTAGGAGATTTGGTAACTTCATCAGCGTTTTTTTTTTTTTTTTTTTTTTTTTTCCCCCCACAATAATAACCTTGTCTGTTGTTGATGCAATCTGGGTCGGTATTAAACAGATAAGTAATGTGTAAGGGGACAAGTGGATGTGCTGAGGAAAAAGCACTAAAGTCTCGTTTGCCAGTCAGAATGAGAATGTGTGTGTGTGTGTGTGTGTGTGTGTGTGTGTGTGTGCGTGCGTGTGCGTGTGTGCGCGCTCGCGCTTGCGCGTGTCGGCTAAAATCCTCAAGAAAAAAAGACAATCAGAATTTCCCAAGAGTCTTTGTGTATTCACATTCCGGGTGAAATGGTGAGTTCACCCCATAGACCTTGGTTCTCCCCTGCAGGTGTAGGAACACGGAAACGCTTGAATTTTATCGGTCACTTCCTTGTTGATACCAGATAAGTTATGAATCATGCATTTAGGTGATTTATCTTCAGACTGAAGTTGCAACAGACTCTTAATACCTTCACCCCGATGACGCGTTATGCACTGTATTTAACTCTTGCAACCCCCACTTCCTTACGAAAGATCCCCCCCTAAGTTTAAGAAAATCGTCTGAGGGCAGCAAGAATAAACTAAAAAGACAAAGTGATTCAAAAGGTTACGTCAGCAGGACTTGTATAGTTAACCCAGTCACTCTGATGATTGTTTTTAATTAGCTTCCACTGCACGATTTCATTCAGGATTTTATGTAATCCTCGTAGTGAAAAGTATAACTAAGGCTGTATTTAGCCCCTCCTTTCAGAGGGCCTGGAGATAGGAAGAAGAAACTGAAAAAGGCGTCGGGATTTAAGAGGTTAACAAATGGCAAACTTGTAATACGCTTCTTGCTAGGACACAGGATTGAGTATTTAACCCTCATGATCGGTACAGTCCAAATATTGTATTCTAGTTAACACACAGATTTTATTCCTGAGAGTGAGCATAGGAAGCCAAGTGTTAATACTCTCGATCCTTACCAGATATATCTATGTCCGGTATGTATGTATTTTACGTCATTGAGTATTTGGACGTATGTTAATGAGTGTATTTTACGTCACTGAGTATTTGGACGTTGTCTGAGTGTATATTACGTCACAGTATTTGGACTATTTTATTGAATGCTTCCTCTACATCTCATTTAATGCCTTAAGTTTAATTCACCCAGGGGTAATTGCCACTACTCAGAGCAGTCACGCCCATATATATCTTTCATATGTAAGGTATACTATTTATAATGTAAATATATGTATACTGTATCCACTTGTACATATTGTAATTGCATGAAAAGAATATGCTTTTTTTTTTTTTTATGTACTGTAACTTTTCAAATGTAAAGGTCTTGTCTTTACGACTAAGATTGTCTGTGTGTGTACAGAGTTGTCAGAGGAATGGGCCACTATACGTGAGCCAGTGGTGGAGGGCGTCACCTTCTACTGCAAGTACCTAGGATCCACGCTGGTTGATGACCCCAAGGGCGAGGCGGCCACGGCGGAGGCCATCAAGCGCATCATCCACACGGCAAAGCAGGTGGCGCGAAAGCCGGAGCGTGTGTCCCTGCATGTGTCACTACAGGGCATTCGGATGGAGGACACGGCCACCGCGGACATCCTCCTTCAGACTTCCATATACAAGTGAGTGACAGGAGAAGGGGCGAGAGGAAGCATTGGGGAAGCGGGAAATGTAGAAAATCTGGATATGTATTTCTAACGATAAGGCCGCCACAGACACCCCCCCACAATCAGATATCCATGTGTACAAATGGGGAGGGGAGGAAGGGAAAGACAATAGGGATGGGGGGAAATGCAGGCGATATACGGTAGGAACGTATCAGCGAAAGTGCTCCTGCGTGTCACAACAAAGTGTCAGGATGGAGGACACGGCCACCAGACATACCGCTTCAGACGTTCAGATCCGAGTCAGTGGGGGGAGAGAATGAGGACGGAATGCATTAATATAAAATGCAGTTAACTTACACCGTACACCCTATACTTTTTCCCTCCCTTCCTTCCACTGACTCTTCTCTGCATAACCCATATTGTCTTTCTCTAAACGCGTGATAAAGAGGGAAGGGAGTTATGGAGATGCATTTAGAACTCAATTGAGCTTAGTCGTTATAAGATTGCTTGTCTATGCTTTTTCTCCCTCATACAGTTACCAAACGCTTCACAAGTAGAATATTGAATAGAAAGAAAAATAAAACAATATCTAATAATATAACGCTGTTGAGGCTTATTTAGCCTGTATATTTTTGAAGATGCTTGATAAATTCGAACATCAAGTAAGATAAAAACAGTACTATGTGGGGAAATGAAAATAATGAGAGGGAAAATGACACAATTTGTTAAATAAACAGTTAACTAACTAATGATCTGTAATAATTTGGTTAGGTTTATAGATAGACTAACTTAGGTTTAGAGAACAGCAATATTCACCAATCCGATCACCTATGCATTCGCCATAGCAGTGCTTCCTCGGGTCGGGCACCTTTGCCATAGCTGCACGTACTGTACCTGTTCTTACCATACTCCTACCTCCCCATCCCTTCACACCTTCCTCTCCCCTTCCCTACCCTTCTTACTTTCTTCCTACCCATCCTTTCACTCCTTCTTTTCTTACTCTCTTCCCACCCACCCCGTCACTCTCTTCCCTCCCTTTTCCTTTCCTTCCCATCATACATTCTTCCTATCCCCTTACCCACGTCTTCTTCCCTTTCCTTCCCTTCCCCTTTCCCTCCCTTCCCTTCCCTTCCCTTTCCCTCCCTTCCCTTCCCTTCCCTTCCCCTTTCCCTCCCTTCCCTTCCTTTCCCTTCCCTTCCCCTTTCCCTCCCTTCCCTTTCCCTCCCTTCCCTTCCCTTCCCCTTTCCCTCCCTTCCCTTCCCTTCCCCTTTCCCTCCCTTCCCTTCCCTTCCCCTTCCCTCCCTTCTCTTCCCCTCCCCTCCCTTCCCTTCCCTTCCCTTCCCTTCCCATTTCGTCCCTTCCCTTCCCTTCCTTATTCTTCCCACCTCTCTCTTCCCGATTCCCATCCCTTCCCCTTTCCCATCCCTTCCCCTTTCCCTCCCTTCCCTTCCCTTCCCCTTCCCTCCCTTCTCTTCCCCTCCCCTCCCTTCCCTTCCCTTCCCTTCCCTTCCCTTCCCTTCCTTATTCTTCCCATCTCTCTCTTCCCATCCATCCTTTCACTTCTTCTTTTCTTACTCTCTTCCCTTCTTACTCTTTTCCCACCCACCTCGTCACTCTCTTCCCTCCCTTTTCCTTTCCTTCCCATCATACTTTCTTCCTATCCCCTTACCCACGTCTTCTTCCCTTCCCTTCCCGTCCCACCTTTTCAGTCTCCTTCCCCTTTCCTCTCACTCTTCCCACCCCTTTCACCTCCTCCCTTTCCCTTTTCCTTTGTTGTTCTCTTCCCATTCCAGCACTTCTTCCCTTTATTCACCCCCATCTTCCCCTCTCCTTGTACTTCTGACTATAGTTCAGCTTTATTCCCTCTCGTTCGCCTCCTCCACTCTCCCCTTTTTCCACTTCCCCTCCCCTTCACCCCTTATGTTTCTCTTGCTACATCCTCCTAATGTAAATATAAACTATGTAAAGGCCCCATACGTTTACCTTTACATCAGTTAACAAAAACACGTGTTTACGGATGAACCATATCCACTTCAGTGATGTATTATTTATTTTCCTTTTGTTGCCTCCAGTTGATTATATTGAGCTTGGGGGATACTAGAAGCTGGAGGGGTTAGATAAAGCCTTCAGTAAGCCCCTTCGCTATAAGGGTCTTCTAATCTATATAAAATCTTCTCTTCAGTAGCCAGAATGTAATTATTATTGTCACTGGGCTAAAGGTAATACGTCCTGGCGGTTGTAGTTTGAGTTGGGGTGTTACAGTAGTGGACCCAAGTTCATCTGAAACATGAACCCTGTGGACTGCAGGATGAATTTGCTCATCTGGAGTTCACTACCCTCTTTTTGGGGGATAGGGAAGTAGTAAAAGGACATGTAAATAACCAGACAGTGGAACCGCCCCGTTATATCGGTGCCATTGCAGCAAGGCCTTTTCTTTTCAGGACCGAAGAATGACTGGTGAAAAATCAAGATATTAACGGGAGTTGGCACTGAAAGCGTGTATGAAGAGTGGGGGAAGGGTGGGTAGTGATGAGTGATGGGGTGGGGGTAGGGGTAGGGGTAAAGCTATGGGTAGAGATAAGCATAGGGATAGGCGTAGGAGTGAGGAATGGGTAGGAGTATGGTGGGATGGGGTGGGGTGGGGTGGTAGTGGTGGTATATACGAGTGCAGTTAGGGACAGAGATGGTGGGGGATTTGGGGTATGGGAGCAGTAGGAGTGGGTGTCGAGGCAGAGTGGAAACTGTGGAATGCAAGGACAGTCAGTCAGTCGTCACGCCTACTACAAGGATGCTGTGAAAAGCTTTGTAAAACAGATGGGTCATGATAACAAAAGCTGATGTCGTAAGCTAAATAGTCAGAGGCAGCTGTCATTAGACCAACCATTCTCTGCCCCTTCACTCCCGAATAAGGGAACAAATCTTCCCTTATCCACGGGGCTAAGAAAGAAAAGGTAATCCTAATGGATATAGGGGTTTGAACCGTGATGGCGGCGCGGGGAGGAGGATGAATCGTTTAAGACAATAACTCATTAAACCTCGGGGCCCCCCCCCCCCCCCTTTTTTTTTTTTTTTTTTTTTTTTTTTTTTTTTTTTTTTTTTTTAATGCCATCTCCTGACGATTTGATTCGGTTTAGGACAGACGGTTCGAACTGGAGGGGTTAAATACAGTCATGATAAGAATGTGAGACACCTTTCCTAGGTTGGATGAAATAATCTGG
>NC_137050.1:5363670-5368670 GCF_032717465.1 Coenobita brevimanus
CCTACATTGCCCCATGAGGAGCGTAGCAGTCCGGGGCTAAGCAGTTGGTCCCTACATTTAAGATGAGAGTACACCTAAATTTTTTAATGCTGCCTCTGAAGTTGCTTCAGGCCACCATCCTGTTTTTAATCCTGTAGGCTGGAAAGATATACCAGGCACTGGTAGCTGCAAGGTGGATATGATGCCTGGTGTTCCATAATATGCTGTAAGGATCCTTACTCCTTCATGGCAAAGAGCTTTCCTGATAATTTAATCTGACTCCATGTCTCAAAAGGGTTTAGTGTAAGGAACAAAACTGTGTGCCAAGAAAACAGTATCTAATATAGTGTCCATGGTTCAGGTGTCTGGTGTTGTGCAAAATGGATGCCTTAACAGGCACTCGCAGTCTTCTTCATGCACCTCCTCTCCAATACCCATACGCTCAGATTCTGGGTCCTCCGATATCAGCACTTCAGGTACTGTACATCCTTGTTTTTTTAATGCTCATAAAATGTAAGCAGGTGACTAGGGAAGAATTAGGAATGATTTTTACATAGGAATGATGTTGAAAGAAAACCCCTGGATTTTATACAAATAAGTTTCATAATAGGTGTGAAGTATGTGTAAAGGTGCAAGTTATTGTATTTATCTTACAACAGTGCATGTTCAGTAATACATTACAAACAGAATATTGCGACATGATACCATCAATTATATTGGTTTGTGTAAGTGCACTGTGTTATGGAACCTGTCTTCACAAAATTAAAGTTTTATAGTGTCCTGTGATGTTGGAGAGTAACACCTTCATGCAGTGGCATGAAATTAAACAGGCAGCTCTACTCTCCAGCTATACAAGTATCTCTGCACTTTCCATATTCTGTGAAGGGAGGACGAAAGAGGCATCATCAACCTATGGTCCACCAGGTTCACTATGAGCCTGGGGCCACAGCACAAGCATAGATTTCTGTCTATATAATAATCCCACTCTTGCAGGGTACCAGTCCAGCACACAAGCCTTGCTGATAGATTTAGAGGATTCATCAGAGAACAGCTCAACCACCACCACCACCACCACCACCACTTGCACAACCACTGCACAGCCTTGTCCTACTAAGTCATCCATCAGCTGTAAGCCTCTGGTAAGACAAACGCTTGCCTAATTGTAGTTCAGTAGTTTAGACTTTATTATTAACCTCTTTATTATGATGGCATAGTTTTGATTTTTTTTTTTTACATACTAGTTCCAGACTGTTTTATTCAGCTTGGGAGAAGCTTTTCAAGCTGGAGAAGCTGAAAATGCAATTCATTAACCCCTTCATTGGTAGAGGTGATTCCTACTTTGAATAAAGTCACCGTGAAATAGTAAGCATAAACTAAATAAGATGTCACTGGATTCGGGGTGATAAGATTAATATGATGGCCTGGCTAAATTTTTCCCAGGTAATACTGCTGTTCATTCATTCATCATCCAAGCCTACGTTGCCCCATGAGGAGTGTAGGATCCCAGGGCTCGGCAAGTTGGTCCTGACATTTAGGATGAGAGTGACCAGCCTCACTCATCCCTGAGTGACATTACATGAGCAATAAACCCCAGCCACCCCTTGAATATAAATCTTCACCGGTTCAATCCGATTGGAGTGCTGTAATTACCCACTAAAGCACCAGGCACCAAAATTTGGTTATATGGTTACCACCCAGCATAGTAAATGGTTTCCTGTTGTATAGGAAACCATTTCACTTGTCACTTAGTGTGGAGTCACCCACAGGCAGAAGGAAGAGGAAAGAATGAAGGAAAGAGAGACAGAAGAGGGAGTATAAAGTCACCTGTAGGCAGAAGGATGAGGAAAGAGTGAAGAAAGACAGAAGAGGATGGAAGGAAAGAAGAATGGAGGAGAGGAAAGGGCAGACACCTGAGAGCAGCACTACATCGAGTGAGAGGATAGTGAGCGCCCCCACCCACCACAAAATACTGTTGTTATATACTAATTTTGTACAGTTGAGGTTGTAATGAGGGTTTGTTATCCACCCTGTCCTGTAGTATAACAGGGATAACATGTTTAGCACAAATTTGAACACAGTAATTTAAAGCGAAGGTACAGGGAAGTACTCAGATTGTAAAGAACCATTTGAAGTAGTTTTGCCTTTGTGAACAGTGGATTACATAGTGCACTTACGGGCATATTTGAATTGTGTGAGGACAAGAAATTTATGTAGTGAGGTAGACTGTAGTGGTGGGATATACAATATGAACAAGCTATTACTGGTAATCTTTTCACTCTGGTCACACACACATACACACACACACACACATTAGCCTGCATTCTTGTTGTCTTTGTTACCATTAGACAGTTTTAATCTGGTTAGGGTAGACCTTACGTAGTGAAGTGGTCAGAAACAGTTACTATTAACCTCTTCATCAAGTATATGCCTTTCTGATATCATTTGTGCTACCATCAGCCTATTTTACTCAGTACCTTTCATTGAAAAGCGGTTAGCAAGGATGTGATCATGTAATAACTTTATTGTGTGATATGGTTAGTATATCTTCAGTTTCTTGGTAACAGTCCAACTAAGTAAAATTGCCTTGTATTAGCTGGAATACATGACCACATCTCTCTTGACCATGAAGAATTTAATGGAGACAATATTAATTCTCTCTTGATCCTGTGACTGACCCTTTAGTGAATAAGAAGCGTAACATTAGTAAGAGAATACTAAAGTTGTTCCAACTGTGAGAGGATTAATGAGAATCTTATAACCAAAAATTCGTAGATACTACTGTATAGTATAACTGTCCCCATAGTCATAATGAAACTGTGAACAATTTTTTTCATACTAGACATGATCATTATGTGGAGTCTCATTGTAAACTTGAATTAAACCCTCATTTAGATTACTTTTATATTTTGTTTTGGTTGTCACAGGACTGTTGTTATTGCCAAGGAGAGACTTTTTGAGCTGGAGGTATTGAATATAGCCATCATTAACCTCTTCACTATGTTGATTAAATAATCAGACTGTAGCTTGAGTAAAAGCAGACTTATTGAAAGTAAAATTAATACCTTGTCTTAAGACTTATGGAGTGAATTTTTATTTCAGTTTTGTAGAATGTGTTTGATATTTTGTTGAACAGAGCACTTTATAGTTATGGATATCAAAGTAGCTGTAATATTAATAATTCACCCTGCCCTAGAGTGGGAAAAATCCGGATGATGATTAATAGTGGGGTATTTCTTTTTGTACAAGGAATAGCAAGGAAGAATTAGCATAGAAGGCAAGTAGCTTAGAAATTTGATGTTTAGTATAAATTTCCTGCATATTCCCTTACTTATTTGGAATGTCATTATTTTAAACTTACACTGTGTACAAGCTTAAATATTGTTGTTCAGAGTCTGTTCTTAGTGTCTTGGTATGATATTGTCTTTTCACCCCTGCAGTCCAAAGACAGTTTTCCAAAGTGAATAAGATAATCGAGTGTCAGCAAGAATGATAATGTAGAAGACATCCTTGGGCTGAATGGGTTAAAGTTGTAATCAACAAGAGTCTTGTGTCTATTACTTTTTTGTGTTTTAGTTATTCTGGGTTTATATGCAAGTGCTGTTGTGTGCAAGAGACAGTACAATACACAATAATGTAGAAAGACTCATTCCATAGTGTAGTTCTCCAGTCATAGGTCCTTTAGCTCAGGGAGGTGACATGTGCAACAGCTTGAACCTTCATGAAGTTACAGAAGATGCAAGAAGCACATCATACATTACTATCATAAGATATGTATCAGCAGCAGTCCAGTGATGATTGTAAACTGCTTGGTGCTGAAAAATTTAAGAGCAACAGTCAGAGTTTACAGGCAGAAGTACAGTATAATGTTAATCCCTTACTGCCAGTGCTGTGCCTTTCACTCTACAAGTACAGTAATTTATATCACCCGTAGCAGTTCTGTTTTCATTAGTTATAATAGGAGTCTCACTCTATTCCATGACAGTTAGCAGCTATTTATTTCAACAATATTACATGCTGGTGCAGAAAATGTGTTACTCACATCAGAGCAACACCATTCTCCACAAAGTTTAGATCGGATAGTCACCCCAGTTGAATCATATGCATTCTGTAGAGTGACAGTAGCTGCAGCAAATGGTTCCCACTTGACAGATTAAAAAGTTTTTAGCTAGCTTACTCATACCGGTAATTTTGTTTCATTTTTACCCTTTACATAATGTGCTTTTTCCTGATTAATCATGCATGAGCATTTTGCAGTGTTGTAGTATCAATAACATGTAAGAACTGATTTAGCTTGTAAAACATTAATGGATTTCATTATTCACGAGTTTGCATATTAGGTAGTTTGATGTGTGTTTAACTGTTGCCCTGTTAGAAATTAGATAATATTGATGGGTTGTAGCATTATCATTATACTGTATACTAACTTAGAGTCTGTGTGGTTTCCTAACAGAATGCCTTTGATGATCTCAGTGAAGTTAGTGATGACTTTTCAAGGTATGTATTTGTATTGTAGCTTCATTTTGTATCTAAACAGTGTATACATTTCATGAACGGTATTATAAATTATGAATTTTTATCATTTGTAAACTTGGGTATTAAATAATTCAGTACGGTACATATTTATGGATAATAGAAAGCTTAATTACGTGTACTGAGCTTTCCATTTTGCACTGAACAAAGTTTAGTAAGAGATTGCATTGTACATTTACTGTTGCTGGAAATTTGTTCAGTAAGTGTACTCTTTTGCTTATAACAGGCTGGCTTTAAGACGCGAAAATCCTCCACCACGGCTGCCTGGGACATCCCCACTGGGCTGGGTCGAACTCGATCTTGCAGCATTCATGGCTCCCCCTCCAGCTTCTCCGACCGGGAGTGGCTTCTGGCCATCAGCTAGCTCCCCTCTAGCTAGCTCACCGTCTCCAACCTCCCCCACACCCAGCTCACCCACGGATCCATGGTTCCTTGGTCAGTCTCCGCCTAGGGAAGTGGCCCATTCACCCATCACTGCCTTTCTGCACTCA
>NC_137050.1:5373670-5398670 GCF_032717465.1 Coenobita brevimanus
ACTTGATGCCACTAAGGGATGAGTGAGGCCGGTCACTCTCATCTTAAATGTCAGGACCAACATGCCTAGCTCCGGGCTCCTACACTCCTCATGGGGCAATGTAGGACTGGATGATGGATGGAATTTCGGTTTATTATTATTATTTTTGGTGGGATGTATGGACCCTACCTCATCCCACCATGGAATGGGATTCCCCCCCCCCCCCCCAATACTACAAAACACTACACACAGCCAGGAACGTATTGTTACACTTTTGGTGTCATACTTAACCCGTGGATTGTGCAATTACCTTTTTTTTTTTTTTATCCCACCCCGTTGTGTGCAAAAAATGAAGGAAAAAACTTTTTTTTTTATAAACTTGAAGGTAAACATCCAAGGCATCATCTGGTGAAAAGAAAAAAAATCTCTCTCTCCGTCTTTGCGTAGGTCCATGCGTAAGTTTACATACAGGAGTAGTAAAAAAAAAAAAAATTGGTTTTGTTAATTATAAACTTGAAGATAAACATCTAAGGCATCATCGAATGAAGAGAAAAAAATGTCTCTCCGTCTTTGTGTAGTGCCATGCGTAAGTTTGCATAGGGGTCAAGTTGTTTTCGGTGATGCACGGCCAGCACAGCCTGAGCTGTGGCTCGCAAACCACGGGTTAATGACATGACAGAGGAAAGAAACGGAACAAATGTCGATACGCAACTGAGCTGTCATTGTTTATGTATTTCATTCCACAGGATAACATGAAGGAACTACAAATGGTATTACATTACAGTACTGTATTACCAGACCCCATAGTGCTCACTCTGATATCCATCATACCCAGCTATAATGATACTTTTCTGGCTGTGTGTAAATTGAAAAACTGTACACCAGAGTGGTGGGTGAGCATCTCTCTCTAATGACCGAACTGAGGAGGAAAATGCCTTCTTCCGCATGTTAAAAGGCTAAAAGAAACAGACATGTTTTCTTAAGGTTTGCTTAATATAGCACACAGATGACTAGTTATTAATACCAAGACTGCAAGAAAGTTTGCAGAGTAAAATGCTTTTGTAGGTAAGGTAGTATTGGCCATGTTCCTTTTGACTTCATAGAAAGGGAAACTTGGAACGCTGTCCATGAAAAAATTAATTTGATTACTCTGTGGGATTGTTTACAACATCAGTAGATCATATCATTTGCTTCTCAGAAGTGCCAGTTCTTCCAAAGGAATTTACTAGCCTGTAAAGCACATTTGCACATTTACTCTTACAAGAACTGTGACATTCATATACAATATGAACTTTATCTCCAGAAGTGGCGACAAAGTACACCCCAAACTCGTCCATCATAACACCTCTCTCAAGACTTTAGCTTCTTTAAAGGATAAAAGTTTTGGGACACCTCTTAAATTACTGATCACAAGTTAACTCTCATGGATGATAGCAATCCCATATATAACCATGGGGCCACATAGATGCAGAGGATCAACTTTGTTCTGCAATACCACTGCCTTTCATTGGTCGTTTCATTTGTAAAGATTCCAACAGGCTTGCATGTGTTAGCCTTGGTCACCCAGTGGTGGCTATCCATGCTGCTCGATTTCAGACAACCTCCCTGTGCAGTCCCTTATCCCTGAGGTCGCACCCTATGACCTCATCCCAGGTCTTTTTCGGTCTGCCTCTCACAACCCCACCCTAAACGTTCACATTTCTCGCTTTCTGCACCCAGCTATCATCCCCCATTCTCGCCACATGCCCAAATACTCTGTCTAACTCTCATGACACCACCAATAAACTCCAGTCCCATCCATCTTCTCAAATTTGCATCGTAAACCTAGCTCCCCCAGACCTCGCATTCAAGATGCACCCCACATCATTTCTATACGTCTTAGCCTATGATGATCCTCTTCCTTTACTGCCCAAGTCTAACTACCATACAGTATATTACACTCCTAACACATACCACACCTCCCTGAACTTCTTTCAACCACTTCACACTCCAGCCAAAGAGCTAGCTCCAGCCCTACCTCTGGCATATAACATGTGTCAAAGTACTGTAACAGAACTCTAACACACAGTCAAGAGAGTCGTCAACAAGATCAGTCCATTCATCCCGACAATCTACGTACTTTCCACAACACACCTCACACATGAAACTGCATGCTGACAGAGATTAACATGGATGCAAGATACTCCAGTTTGCCAAACATAGGAACTTTCAGTCATTAGACAGTTTAAGTTCTATTCCAGCTTTTACTGGCAGCCACTGCAGCTGTTTGAGGTGAGGCAGTGAGAATTCTCGGAGGGAGACCAAAAATAAGTTCTGGTGATCTATTTAGTACAGAATGAACCTTCTTTATATATTATTTGGAAGATCAATCCATGATGCATTACAGTTATCAACATGAGACAAGACCATTGTGTGTTAATAGGTGTTAAGACATCTATTCGGAAACTGCCGTATGGAATGCAGGTTTCTAATGTGCAGATTACAGCTTCTGACCTACAGTGTACTTCATGTGTCCATTGTAATTTAGGAGCTGAAATATACACCCAAGTTTTGAGAACTCGATGGACAAAGTTTCGACTTGCTGGTATCAAGAGTCGGGTGTTCTGAGCTCTCAGAATAGCCTGAGTCACTTGTGAAATGGTGTTACCTGGGAGAGCACAAAAGAGAATGACGATATTGCACAGGACTGTAGTTGAGGTTGAGATCCAATATGGTACCCTTCTGAAACTGAGGCAGGTAATGTTGTGCCATGCTAAGAGTGAGCAACTGTGTCTTTTCTGGCATACCCGTCCCCCCCTTCTTGAAGACTTCCTCCGAAAATCACCGTATTTTTCCTTCCGTAATATCATGTCCTTCCTTACTTCTATTGGTATTCTTTCCGACATTTAATTACGTTCCCTATTGCAGTAGTCATGCTTGTAATATGATGTATCTCTTGCGTTGATACATTTCCTTAACCATGCTGCGTTAGTGTTCACTGCGCGCCAAGCGGCCAGACTTATACAACTTGTAGCCCATGATCCGGCTCTGAGCTGGATTTTGGCACTAGGTTCTTATTGTTCTTCTTTCAGGCATACCATCCGAATTCTCCAGCACACTTTAAGAGGCTTAAAGAGGTTAGTGGTGAGGCTACTAGAAATGGGGGGATGGGAAGGATTAGAACATAGACCTATAGGTGGGGTCTTTTGATAAAACTGAAATGAGGGGAGAAGAGGTCATTGCTGAGGTAGAGCTAGGGGCTTTGGAATAAAGGAAGATGGGGGATAGGGAAAGGGGCTCATACGGACAGACGCCAAACGATGGGTAATGATCCAGAAGTAATTGCATGAGATTAGCGGACAAACACATGCCATCTGTCACTGCTGAATTCTGCATTTCAAAGAGAAGTTCTGGAATATTGTGTCTACCATATAATGGGCCAGCCGCACACACAACACACACACATCATGCACCTGGCTTTCACAACACAAACAGTCCATCAGCATCTCATAAGATCATGTGTACCAACTGGCTAAAATTGCCAGTTTCCTGCAGTCCACTGGATTCATGCCCAGAAAAGCCTGGGACCACAACAACAACCACAATCACAAGGACATCGGTGTATGTTATTCATGATGCCTGTTATTTTTAAGGCATTGGTTATGAGAAGGCCTCTTTTTCATAAGTGTCAGGAAACAGATACACCTAAACAACGTGAATCTGCAAATAATTAAAACCTGTCTGAAAGGACTCCCACAACAATGTAATTGATTGCCTGAAAACGCTTTGTAGTGCCTCGAACATCACCATGACATTAGGGTCTGCTTGTCTAAAGTATATACTGTATTCAGATCACTTAGCGATAAATTTAAATCATCCTATCATACACTTTAACTACTATTGATTTACTCACTTGCAAATTCACTGTCAAAAGCTTTAGAAATATCAAGGGCTACTTACTGCATGCATGATTTCTCCATGTTGGTTTATTAACTGGTGGATGGTGTGACTCAGGAGATTGAGTATATCAACAGTGGACCTTTCGTGGCGAAAACCATACTATCTATCACTATTTAAGTTGTTGGATTCAAGATGTTAACTATGTGCTTATTAACTACAATCTCAAATACTTTACCATGAGAAGATGTGATAGCTATTGTTCTGTAATCAGAGGGCCTGAGGAACTTCCTTTCTTCAGAAACAGATGGATATTGGCTATGGAGTGGGAAAAAAATAAAAAGCTAAAAAATAGCTGAAAAGTGAAAGAGGTGAGAACACAGACAGAATGGGAATGTGTAGATAAGAAGATAGGTGTGAAATAGTGACCAGCCAGAGTTGGGAGTTAATCAGCCAGAAAAAATGTCATAAAACAAAAATTGAGAGATAAAGGGGTGGTGCTCAGATAAGATTGGGGTGGTGCTCTGATAAAAATGTCTTGATAAATGTACGGGTACAACTCTGGTTAGTCAGTGGAGCTGTTATCACTGTCTTGAGTTTTGTTCCCTTGTGGAAGTTCATTCAAACTAAGAAAAATGTCTGATCCCAATACAGTAAGTACTGTACAAACGTTGTTTTCACTAAGTGCTTCAATGCCGTGACGTACGTAACAGAGAAAAGGTTAGACACTGATTTCAGAGGGAATATAGAATATTTTAAAGAATAATACAAACTTAGTTACAATTCTGCTGTCAAATAACCTCTAACAACCTCGACAGTCTTTGCTGTGGGCAGTCATTGAGGGCAACCCCGGACATACGACAGCTGCATTGGACGCTGGTGCTGATGTGGGCTTGTGCAGCTCAACTGGTTCCAGCTTGCTCCATGCTGCAGCACTCAATGGAAAGGCATCTCTCATAAGTCGTCTTCTGAAGACCTCCAAAGTCCGGCTGGACCAAAAGGATGATGAAGGTTTCACATGTCTAATGGTGGCTGCCCTCAACGGTAAGAGTAATGCTGTCACTGCACTTCTTGACGGTGGTGCTGACCCAAACCAGAGGCGTAACAATGGTGAGACAGCACTCCACCTGGCCACTAATTCCGCAAATCATACAGTGGTTGCTACTTTGCTTCTATATGGTGCAAATATCAATGCTGAAACCAGTGACAAGTCCACTCCTTTGCACTATGCTGCTCGGTTAAACAAACTCTCTGTAGCTAAGGTGCTGCTTCGGCATGCAGGTTGTGACATCAGTGCCAAAAATTCCAAACATCACACTGCAGCAGAGGTAGCTACAAGATTTGGCTATCATGCCTTGGCCAGGTACCTTGACATGGCTACTTCATCACACAGTCAGCAAGACAAAGTAAGTTACTGTTACTGCATATTAAGTGTGTATGTGTGTGTGTGTGTGTGTGTGTGTGTGTGTGTGTGTGTGTGTGTGTGTGTGTGTGTGTGATCTTACCTAATTGTTCCTGCCTAATTGTATGGAATGAGTCAAGCTCGTACTGTCCCGTGTATTAAACCATTTTTATCATACATATCTTCTTTTTATGTAGTTTTTTTGCAGTGTTCTCTTGCTGATGCTTCCCCATAGATTATATACTCATTTATTTCCATTTTCTCTTTCCCTGAGATGCATTTATATAGCATAATCATGTCTCCCCATTTCCTTCTTTCCTGTAGTGTTGGTAGATTCAGTTTTTCTAGTCTTTCTTCGTAGCTTAGATCCCTTAAGTTTGGTACTCAAATTGTAGCTGTCCTTTGTGCTTTATCAATCTTATCTGTGTGTGTGTGTGTGTGTGTGTGTGTGTGTGTGTGTGTGTGTGTGTGTGTGTGTGTGTGTATGCTAATGTATGCACATGCATATGTGTGTACATAGTATATAGCCCTACCAGTTAAAGAGTATTGATAAATATATTATGACAGTTTGAGCAGTGCAGTAATATTAAGCATTAAGCATTAGCTATGTGGGAGCCTAGAAAACATTCAGTGACACACAGCCTTCTTTCTCTGTGCCAGGCTCTGTTTGAAGCTGTCTTGAATTCTAATGTAGATGCTGCAAGGGTGGCACTAAATGGTGGTGCCAACGTTAACATGTTCAGTCTCACTGGCTCGACACTGCTCCACACTGTAGCAGTCAAGGGGTCAATGCCTCTTCTCAACCTCCTCCTGGACACACCTGGTTGTTTCGTGGATAAGCAGGATGACGAAGGCTTCACACCCCTCATGGTTGCTGCCCTCAACGGTCATAGTGATGCCATTCACAAGTTGTTGGCTTGCCGTGCTGACCCCTGTCGAACCCGGAGTAATGGAGAAACACCACTTCACCTGGCCACCAACTCCACTAGCCGTGGAGTGGTCAACGCCTTGCTTGATTATGGAGCAGATATAAATGCTGAGACCAGTGACAGCAGGTCCACACCTCTACACTACGCGGCCATGGCCAACAACCTCACTGTGGCCACAGTACTTTTAAAGAACCCTCAGTGTTACCAGGACCAGAAAGATGGCAGGAACCACACTGCCAGCCAGGTTGCACTGGAATGTGGCCATCAGGATATGGCCAGGATGCTTGGGGCAGCTGCTGACTCAGTAGACACCATTACATCAAAACCATATCACCACTTCTTGCCAGTATGTAACTCATTGTTTTACAGTACAGTATTGTATTTAACTTCTTTTCGTTTGGTGATTGGTATTTCAAACACTTTACACACATTATGTATATGACGTTCTCATATTTCCATATATTTCACAACACACAGCTTAACAAATTAGCTTATGATGTAATCTCCCCTGGAAAGTGAATGTTGTATACTGTACAGTAAAAACAACTCAACCTCAGTGTTCGTTTTCAGAGTAGGTGAGATATTATTCAAAGCAGTTAAGCATTTTAATTTACAAGTGTACAGTAATGTATACAGTAACACTACTGTAATACTTGATGCCACATTTCAGTTGCAGTACTGTATATAAAAATATGACAAATGAAAACACCTAGCCAGAAGCCCACAAAAGAAGGGTTCCTCTTATTTGGCTTGGTGTCCACTGTCAGAATCACCTTGCAGCACCACCTGTGTAAATTGGATTAATAGCTGGAAGAAAAACACTCCGTTTCGCTTGGCCATATTCTACACCTTCCAGTTCTCAGCGCCAAATATATTGCAGGTGTCAGCAAGAAACGTTATGTCAACTACCTGGCCCATTGCGACAAGATTTTATCTCAGCTCTTTTCTCAGTCTAAACAATAAAACAGTTTATGTCAGAATATGTGTAATTCCGGCCTCAGTGTGAAAAAGCCCTCATGGTGTTACAGATGCGACCGTGGGTGGTGAGGGGCCATCCAGTACAGCCTGAAAGGGATGTGTACAAAGTCATTTCATATCCAAGAGGTCATGTCTTTCTCATCAATTATGCTAACTTCGGAAATTACAGCTATCGGCGTGGATCACAGCAAGACGTACTCAATGTCGAGTATGTGTTTTCCAAAGTGAGTCACTGAACTGTTTCCTTGTCATAAAATGTAGTGTTCTTACACATGTATTATTAGGGACTGATAGCATATCCTCTAAACTGAAATACAGTACATTTATGCATAAATGAAATGGTTTATCTGTTTTAATTAAATCATACTTCATCACTGCCCCAATAATGTAATCGTTAGTTATTCCAAACTATATATAGTTACAGTAATATTGACGCTGTAAGTTTCTTTGTGGTGTAGTTTCCAAACGATATAATTATGGCAATAATATAATAATAATAATAATAATAATAATAATAATAATAATAACAATAATAGTAAATAAATAAATAAATAAATATAAAAGCAGACCAACAACAAGGTTATGAACACCATGACTTTGGTCGTTTTTAGATGGGATACAAGGTGTTCACCTATCAAGACTTGGATCTGGAGGCAACCAAAAAGGAAATGAGCAAGTTCTGCCACAACAAAGAACTTGAGGAGGTGGACGTTGTAATAGTGTGTGTCCTTAGCCATGGTGAAGATAGAAACACTTTCTTTACGTCAGATGACAGGAAAATGACGGTAGATCAGGTAGGTATTATTAATGTAAGGTCTGACTTAATGCCAAGTAGAAATTGGAATGATGTTGGCAAACCTTCAAGTACTAGCTGATCAAGAATTTAAGAGCACTTAGATCGGTGTAAGGAGGTGGCAGATCTTTTCTCATTATGTAAATATTGATGAGCTTGTCTCAAAAGGCCACTAGAACGAGGAGATATTGTAACCTGGCCCTTTTTAACCCCTTCAAGCTGACTTTCATCAACTTGGGAAAGATCTGCATGTGAAGGGGTTAAGGTTAATGAAGGCTGTATCTCCAAACCTTTCCAATTCGAAAAATCTCCCAAACTAAACAGTACCACCTGAAGTCAGCGACAGTAAAAGGGAAGTTTTAAGTTCCCCCCCCCCCTGCTCTTGCATCCCCTTCCAATCCACAGTGATGCATCACTCTTATGGATGCCTTATCTCAGTATCTAGGTAACCTTTTGTTTTCCAGCCTTACACACACACACACACACACACACACACACACACACACACACACACACACACGCACACACACACACACAAAAGACCTACATTTAAAGTGAAGCCTATCACTTTTCAGTTTTCTAGGTCTCTCCAGGCCTCCTTCGTCCTTTCAGTAACCAACTTACTGTACCTTTTCTTGTCCCATTTTAAGCACATGAAAGGCCTATGATAAAAGTATTGAAGATGGGCGTACTGTATCTAAATTTTGATATGTTGAGTAAAAGATGGCTGAAAGTTAAGCCCTCTTTATAAACATCTCATTTTCCCAGGTCGGTATTTCAGTTCCACGAATCAAATGATATGACTAAGTTAATCCCCCTTTACAAACACTCCAGTGTCCTAGGCCAGTATCCTTATCATCATCATGAGCATAACCTCACACACCCTCCGACTCTGCACCTATGGGGGTCCATTCGTGCAACCCTCCAGGCAGTGACCCGTCCCCGTCTACGTCTCTCTCGACAGGAATAATCAACCTGCTCCTGCCGTGAGTTCCGTGGCTTTCCTCTTGGTCTCTTCACCCAGGGTTAACTCTTTCGTAGTTCACCCTGTGGGCTCGGTCAGCCTTAGGAAAACGGGTCACGTGCTCATATTACTAGAGCTGGTGCTGATGAATTTAGGGGTAATATGCCTCGATGCAGTAGCGGCTCATTACATAACCGGTTGTACCAGCGATATCCCATGATCCTGTGAAAGCATTTAGTGCCAGAAAAGTCAATTCGACGCTTCATGTCACTGTTCAGTGTCTATGTCTTAAAGTCATAAAGTAAGACACAGAGCACCAGTGTCATTATGTGTGTAATCCAGTATCTCGGTTCCACAAATCAAAATTCGTGTGTCTGAACTGCCCCGTCCTTCTCCTCCCCTCCCCAGCACACACCAGCAAAGTGCAGCTGGCTCAATTATCATACTTGTTTCATGCCAGGTGTACAGAAACTTCAAGACTGCTGCTTGCCCACAATTGAAGGGCAAACCAAAGCTCTTCCTCTTCAACTTCTGTCGAGGAAACAAGATTGAGGCTGGGTGCAGCTTGGATGAGAATAAATATGATGCACAGAGTCTTGGAACTGGTATGTAGAGATGCAGCTACAATGTTTTTTTTTTTTTTTTCTAATTTATAGTACTTTATAGAACTGGGTCACTCCCACAGCTTGAATACTATTTCATGGTTACGTGAAATATGATGAGCCTTAGTTATGAGGGAGGAACGAGTCACTTGGATATTATTCAAACTGACCCTTTCAGTCTGATTATACTCGTCCCTCAGCTTAGCTAAAAAGGGGATTAAAGATCTTCTTCATCAGGCTAAAAATAATGTGTTGCACTTATGCACACAACTCTGGTTTACTGTGAGATAAGAGAGTAATAGCTTTAATCTAAAAGTTACTAATCTAGAATACGAATACTGTTTACGAATTCATTACATGTGTCACAAAACTCAAAGGACACAAGGTACGTGAGAGCAAGACGTGCATACCCCTTTTTATGTTCATGTTTTAGTTCTTCTCTTTGTTCTTTCTGTTTTTAAAAGTTTGAATTCAGAAATAGGGGCTTTGGAGATACATTCAGTAGTTAAGTTAGGAGAAAGGAATGAATACTAAGTGTTTTACGTGTTAAAGTATAAACTAGTTTTTTGTCTGGATAAAACTCTTGGCAAATTAGACAGTTTATGTTCCTTGGCCCAGCACTGCAGGTTTCGATTATTGATAGCATATGCACAGCTAATTCGATCACCAGGGACTCTGCAGATGAGGTTACAAGTCAGCAATGAAAGGTGGTCAAGATAACTTCGGAGATCACTCTAAATAGCAACCTGTGTAGCCATTTGTTATTTATCATAGCACTTAATGCACGGTACTTGCTTCAGTATTGTAGGGCTCAAGTTGCCTCTGTTCAGATCACAAAAGCATAGCAGAAATGCCAATATGTTAGATATTAATCATCATAAATCATAAGGAAAGCCTTACACTAATCATGTATCATGGTATCTTCAGCCCAGCAGCCACCGGATGACTGTGTTCGACCAAATCCTAACAAAGATGAGGGCACTGTGGAACCCTTGGAAGATTCCTACACCATCTTTGCGACAGTAGAAGGCGTCCAGGCTCTACGACACGAGAGAGATGGCACGTGTTTCATTCAAGCACTGACGGAGGTTTTAGCACAACACGCCCACAAGGAACATGTGGCTGATCTGGCTACGCGCCTCTCAAACCACATGAAAAATAGACTAGCTACCATGCCTGACCGGCAGGACTGGCTAAGAAAGAAGTTTTATCTAAATCCCTGCTCTGGCCACTAAGAAATATTGTTAGCTTCACTGAACTAATGTTTCGTCATTTAAGAGATGAAATAAGATCCCCTCTCCTAACTACTCGTATGCTGCATTAGCTTGGCCTGAACCGAAATCTCACCATCTTGAATGCTGTTTGTTGCAGTGGATTAATATTAGAAAATGATGCTAGTCACGAAAAAGTGCTACAAAAAGGATGCAGAGACATAGTATTACCTAGTTTTGCTATACAGTAAGTCTGGGTGAAGTATGTTGTAAAAGGAAAAATAATCTCGGTCAAGTTAGATTTATTGAAGGGAGATGCCGGTGTCGCGTTAGATGCCTCCATACCCTCCCGACTCCCCCCTCACTCCCTCAGTCCTTGCCCTACTTCATGGTGATGTCACTGTCTGATGAGTTTTCATTTTTTTTTTTTTTTGCGATTTATTCGACTACTGTTTGTCGTATCGAAATTCCGAAGTGATCACGAGAAAAGTCATGTAATTTTGCAACCAGACATATGCTTTTACTCTTGGAAGGTGTTGGCAAAATTTTGCACTAGGATTATGAGGAGTTATATGGAGGTAAGTTTTACTCCGGAACACTATTATTGCCGCATTTCTGTACTTTTACTTAAAAGTTTCATGTGTTTTTATTAGTTTATAGTATAAACACCAGCGAAGATGATGGTATACCATTTATACCAATATAACCAATTTCCGGTGGAATATTTGGCCTTGGAATTTTTTTGAGCCCGGGAGCAATCACTTGTCAAATTTTCAAACCGTCAGTTTTTTTTTGTGAGTGTGTGGATTTTTGTTGTTTATGCATTGTTTTCTTGATGTTTAGCATTAATATGGATAATCCTATGTGTATTTTGATGTCTAAATATGGCAAAATAACCGGGAAACAGCCAGATTTAGGAAGGGTACTGTCACTGGGTACTGTACATACAGTAGCGTATAGGTCGGTGTTTTTTGGCTTTCATTTTTTTTTTTTTTTCATGGTTGTCTTGGTGTGTAGCATTAATATGGATAATCCTATGTCTGTTCTGATGTCTCAGTATGGCAGAATGACCGGAAAACAGTGCCAAAATAATACGTTGGTGTATAGGTAGGGCGTTTTCGGTTTTTATTTTTTTTTTCCGTGGTTTTCTTGATGTTGAAAGTTATTTTGGATAATCCTATGTATGTTTTAATGTCACAATATGGCAGAGTGACCGGAAAACACTGCCAAAATAAGGAGGGGTACTGTACATACAGTAGTGTTTAGGTAGGATGTTTATTGGTTTTCAGTGGTTATTGTGCATGGTTTTCTTGGTGTTTAGCATTGCTTTGGATGTTCCTTTGTATATATTTTTAATGGCGCCATAGTTTGCATTAGTAACATACAGGAGAATATTAAGGTATGATATGCAATGTAAATTGCTGAGGAAATGGTGCTACGAAATTCAGGTGGATTAAATTGGCTGTGTTGTAAATAATTAATCATTTATTTAATATACAGGATACATTTAGGTACAAAAAGTCAGGTATATACAGTTTTTCGTGCAGTATGTTTAATTTGGCTGCTTTTATTTTCACCTAAGCACAATAACGCTGCAAAACATGGTACAATAATCACAGCAGGATGATACTACTTACTCCTGCTGATGTACGATAATATTTTGACACTAGTTACTTAAATATGATGTCTGTTATTCTTGCTGCCTCCACACGATTTTATTCAGCTCACGGAGAGATCTCATGAAGTGAAGATGTAAGTGAAGACCACATCTAATCCCTTTCATTAAAAAAAAAAAAAAAAACTTCCAAGCTGAACAGAATCGTCCGGAGAAAGGGAAAACATAATACGAAAGACGTTACCTAAATGAAAGGTTAACTCCGCTGTGATGCCGTAAATTTATGCTTTATTCTCGCTAACACCATACAGTCTTACTCAACTCAGGAGAGGCTTTTCCATCTGGAGCGGTTTAATTATTATGCAAGAGATCTCTCCTACGCTGAATAAAATCGTCTGGAGATAGCAAGAATGAAATACGAATGACGTCACCGTGTTGCAGGTTTTAACCCCTTCAGTCCGATGACGTGCATTTTTTCAATTTTCTCGTATCCAGACGTTTTTATTCAGCCAGGAGGGGTTAGATAATAGATAATAGCCTTCATCATCCCCGTCGCTACTGGGATGCTCCCCTAATCTAAATAAAATCGTCTGGTGGCAATAAAAATAGAATAAAATAACATGAAGTAGAAATAAACGAAAAAAATGCGTCGTCAGGTTCAAGGAGTCAAAAAGTATTGTTGCGGGGGTTCATTAATAACGGATTGCATTCTCGACGGCAAATATCCCTGTATCTGCTGTACACAAACTTGGCCCTGATTTTCGGTCTTTTGCAACGTATTTCACGTAGATCTGTGGAAGAAAAGGACTACTACAGCTTTACGTCATTTTCCGAAGCACTTCTTCGTGATTAGCAATATATTCTAGTACAGCATCAGTTTATCGTTGCAGCCGAGCATTTGAGATGGCGAGATGACAGTTTTCGGTCAGGTTAAAATAAAACACTATAGCACCTTTTCTGTACCAGTGTATTCCCGCATATGCTGTATTAACCTCATCAGTCCTATTTGAATTTTATTCTTGGTACTTTCAAACGCTTTTATTCAGATCAAGAAACAAGTTTTTGAACTGAAACAACTATACCGAACTTATCCCTGCAGTGAGATGGCCCATTTCTAAGTTGAATAAAATCGTCTGAATCTGGGATGAACAAAGTACAATGAGGCGTCACTGGACTGAAGGTGTTAATATTCTCTTGTACAGGTGTGGACATAAATACTGATCCACTTCATAACGATGAATTAAAGAGGCACTGCGCGGGAACTGAAACTTAATAAGGCAATATTCGTAGCCCAACATATTTTTCTGAATATTGTGTAGGAGTTTTATTAAAGGTCGACTAAAGCGTGGAACAATATTACTGTTCGAAGGAAATTAAATCGCTAAGGAAAAAGTGCTAAAAGCATCGTAAGCCAACGAGAATGCAACCCAAAATAGCTGCAACAACGAACGTCTGAACCTATGAGATGATTTGCAGCCTACGACGAGGACAGCATCTTTAACTTAATCACTAAAGCAAAGGTAGACGTAACCTGATAATAATAATAACCTTTAGGACAATCTGCTTACGACAGCATAAATAATAGTTTATACTGGCCTCTGAAATATTAACTTATAAATACTTTTCACCGTCAATAAAATTATGACCTATGGTAAGTTTAATCTATCACTGTTCATTTATGCATTAATCGCCTACTGACCTGCTGCTGCCAGACGATTTTATTCAACATAATAGAGACACCTGGTTGTTGTTGTGGCCCCATCCTTATTTGAATGTGAACCCGGTGAACTGCAGGATGAAGCTGCCCTCCTACTGTAGTCCACAACTCTCATTTTGTGGACAGGGAGGGGTTGAAGGACGTTTGTACAACCAGTCAGCGGATCAGCTCGGTTATATCAGTGCTGCCGCGTGAAGGGGTAGGAATAAACCCCACTACCTCTTTCGATAGGCAAGGTCTTCCCCTAGCCGAATAAAATCATCTGGCAGTAGTAAGAATGAAGGGAAAAAACAAGTCTGAGGATGTAGTGGTTAGAATGCTCCAGTCAGAGTGATGGCCTTTCAGAGGTTCGATCCCAAAGAGGTGACTGGAGGCTCCTTTATTGTGCCATGCCACCAAGGGAAGTAGCCTGGTCATCTACCCTTAAAAGTACTGGCCTACGATAACCTCGGGTCCCCTCACCTCACAGGGGGTAGTATGGGACTGTCTGTTAAAAAAAAAAAAAAGGCAAAAAAGAAAAAAAATCAAGAAACCACAGGGAACTAAGGATGGCATTGTTGGTGGCGTTGTAGGCTTCGTGGTAACTCTGAGCTTTCTATTTTGCATAGTGACCTTAACACCTTCTTGTATGCTATTCATTTCGCTTTAATATCGGCAGAGTTTGCATTAATAACATACAAGAGGATACTGAGATGTAATGTGAAGAATAAATCACAAAGGAACAAGTGTTACGGAAACTCAAAAAGCCACTTAGAATATGACTCAGTAAGTGTCTATGGTTGGTGTTTTGAGCCACTTTATAACAACGTAAATCTCCACTTAATTGTACAAAATAATCCGGTACGAGTAAGTAATAAAGAAATTAAGTGGCTGCCATGTTCTTCTGTAATCCATATTCTCCCTAACACCTTCTCCTTAGATATTTATTTGCCTTACTAGACTGTTAGTTTACCCTTTTGTGTTATTTACTGGATTCTGATGTCGGTATAATTTGCATTTATAACATACAGGAGAAGAGTAACGTGCTATGTCCAGAAATAGGTTGGTAAGGACGAGGTGTTAAGGAGCTTCATTGGCCGACCAGAATACGGGCCTTAGTCTTGTTGATAGCAGGTTTCCCGGAGCACTTTTAGAACGCCGCAGACATTCCCTTAGCCAAATGAAGTAATCTGAATAATAACAAGGTGCCATGATGGAGAGAGAGAGAGTAACTACACGGTTCCTTTGTTCAGACGCCTTGTAACTACTGATGGCCGGTTTTTCCCAGGACTTTACCACGTCGTATGTCTCCTCTTGGTTGAATAAAATCGCAGTAGTAAAAATTAAACACAGAAAGCGTCATATGGGGTTAAACTCACTGGAACACAAAAAGTAAGTGTTCTTTTGTTCTAACACTTCAGTAGTTACTGAGGGCAAGTTTTTTGTTTTCTTGCTTTGGCTTTCTTTTTCTCTTTCTTTTTCATGGCATTTTATGACAGGTCTCCCCCTTGCTGAAAAAATCACCACGGAACAGGAAAATTAATAGAAAATATTGACGAGGGGCTAAAAAGATAAACAGTACTCAAGAAACAACAGCATTTCTTCTTTTTCCGAGACTCTGCAGCTGATCACGGCAGGTTCTTTGAACACTTACGACAGCACAAATTTCCCCTTAGCTCAATGAAAGCCTCAGGTGACAAATAATAATAATAATGATAATAATAATAATAATAATAATAATAATAATAATAATAATGAGGGGCTAAAAAATAAAAGAACTCAAGAAGGCACGGCATTTTTCTGTTCGGACACTTGGTAGTTGTTGACGGCGGGTTTTTTTGAACACTTGATGACGGCGTATGAGATGAGAACGACGAGGGTGAAGACGGCCAAAGCACCCATCAGTCCGCTTATGATCATGATGCCCTTCACTGGGAACTGGTATTGCTCCTGTGGGGGCAAGGGTCTGCGTCAGTATCATCATTACAATTACTGTTATTGTAAGTCATTACTACCATCATTACTGTTATCATGTCATTAGCATCATCATTTATAATTATCATCATCATCAGCAGCATTACCATCTTTATCATTATCATTACTATTATAATAATTACTATCATCATCATTACTATCAAATTACTATCATCATCTTCATTAACATCATTATATTTTTTCACCTGATGATTTGGTGAAGTAGAATCAACAAAGAAGGAATGAGAAGCTAGTGGGGAACTATTCACAGCATGCCAAGTGAAATGGGCCACAGAATCATTCACACCTCCTTTAAGCTCCAGGAATCCTGTAATTTAACCCATTTGCGTGATCAAGGTGTTTCCATAGCTGTTTTACCCCCTCAGTCCGGTGACCTATTTTTACCTGGGTTGCACGACGTCATGGAAGCGAGAGCAACGCGGGCTTACCATGTTCTTGTCCTTGTTGATGAAAACTTTTAAATAAATCATTTCACTAAAACCGTTAATCCAACAGCACTTATTTTCACAGGGTATACTCTCATAGCTTCTCCCCATCCCCGACTACAATTCCAGGTCACCCCACCCATTTCTTTGTCCCCAGTGCTCAATTATTAACCCTTTCCCCTAGACTCTTTCACTCTTAGATGATGTATTGAAATAATAGTTTACTGCATTCAGACCGATCAAACCACCCATTTTCACAGAGTATATTTTCCTGCCCCAGCCCCACTGCCTGTCAGATTTCCCGCCCATCCCACCCATTCCTTTCCTTTTTTTTTTTTTTACCTCCCCTCCCTCCTCCTCTGACGGTTTCATGACGCAACGCAGCCCACGCAGTCAACAGGAGCGCATGTCTTATTTGTATATCTACTGTACTTCCAAACGATTCTGTTAAACATGGGAAAGACCTCTCCTAGTGAAGGAGTTATTGAAAGCTGTATCTTACTCCTCTGATTCGAAAAGTCGTTCCTAAGGTGAATACAAGCCTCTGACTGAAGCAAGAAAGACGAAAGAGAGACATCCCCGAAGTGACGTGGTAATGGAACGTACAGAAGAAAGGGGAAATATTTACAAACGATCTTAATTACTCCTCAGGATATGGATAACTTCATAAGAGGCCATTAATATCTGAAGTCACTTTTGTTATTCTCATTTTTTAAAGTTTATATTGACACTAGTCTGGTTTTGAAGTGTTTAGCAGCTGTATGAATGAAGTCAAAAGTAGGAACAAGAGGATTTGGGTCGTACTGTCACCGGTTAAGGAGGCTCTCTTACCCATTTAGCACTGCATACGGCATGTTTAATATAAATTTTATGGCTTCTGTGTTATGTATGGAATTTACGTCAGTATAATACGATATAATTTACATGAATCATAAACTGTGATATGCAATACATATCATTATGGAAAACACCTGACGAGTATACAACCTTTCAACACTTCCTAATAACCCAGGAAAGCTGTAAATACGGCGTACCTGTTGCTCGCGGGACAGGTTGGCATCTTCATTCGGTCCCTCAGCCACCGTTACCCCAGGCCCTCTAACACCAACATCTCGGTCCTGCGTGCCCTCTCGCGGTCTGGTCTCTCCTCTGTGGCGTCTGTTGTACTGGTCCTTTGGTGGCTGCCCTTGCGGGTTTGGTCTGCGCCTGGCTGGTCTCAGGTCTTCCACGATGGTCGCCTCGCTGTCGTGTTCAGTTTCATCTGGGGCTTTCATCACTGTGACTGTTATTTCAGATACCTTGGCCGTCTTCCCTGTAGGATCTTCAGGAACCGAGACTGAAGATCTGAATGTACTGTGTGGTAAGATGGCTAGTGTGGTTGGTACAACTGGTGAAGTGGCTGGGAGAAGTGTGGCTGTCGTATCGGTCGTTGGTTGTCGTGGCTGCGGGGGATGTCTGGTTGGGAGGTTCGAGAAAGTGGGAGCTGGTAAGGGTGGGTTGATATGGGTTGGCGCGGGTGTGGGTGGAGAGAGAGGGGGTGGTGGAATGGTTGTCTGGTTCTGTCCCACCCTTCCTCTTCTCCTTCCTTTGTTCCTTCCTCTTCCGTTCTTCCTACCCCTCATTCTGTCCCTCCTTCGTTTCCCCCTGTCTCTATCTCTCTTTTTATTTCTCCTCCCCTTTCTCTGCTCCTCTCTTTCCCCTGCTACATCGTCATTCGGTTCTCCCTCATCGTCCATTTCATTTTCTGACTCTGTTTCATCATAAGGGTAGTGATTCACCATTCCCCTAGCATCACCTTGTGAAATATCATCGTCCCTGTCCTCGTGATTCGTGGTTTCTGCTCCGATAACATCTGGACGGTTTAGAAACGCTAGAACGTCACTCTTTGTTGCTCCTCTGTTGACAAGCTCCAGAAGTTCGTGATAATTAGTCCCCTTTCTCTTCAGCAGCAGCAGCAAATCATCCATCGTCTTTAAACCTTTCAACCGAACTATTTCTTGGATACTGAGCGTCCGGTGTTGATTATCGTGTGTTGCCACGTTGCCCTGTTGGTTTGGTGTTTCATTTGTCTGCCGCGTGTCCTCCTGCGGGAAGGCGTTGCGACCCCGGTGGTCGTACTCGTGGTAGTTTATATAGTCCTCGGGCTCGTACTCGTCGTCGTGGTTGTCTACGGGTCGTGGCTGGGGAACGATTGACTGGTGGAAAGGGCTTAGGTCGTCTTGTAGTTTGGAAGACGAGGCGTAAACTGAGGACGAGCGAGATGAGTAGGTCGAAGAACCAGTGAATGATGGGTGTGACGATGAAGGTGAAGAAGAGGAGGAAGAATAGGAGCGGCTCCCGTCCTCTCTCCTGCTTTCGTTATAGTGCTGAACAGCGTGGAGGTAGGCATTCAGGAAGTCCGAACTGACGGGGGCGGCAGGCAGGGTATCCAGCACTGCTATTCCCTCACCTTCCACGTCCTCTCCTCCCTGCTCCTCCTCCCCCTCCCGCACCTCCTCCAGCACCCAGAGATGCCTGGTGTGGGTGTCCTGATGGTGTCTCCCTCCTGCTGGCGGTGGGGCGTGAGAATTACCGCCTCCGTGTGAGTCTCTGCGAAAGTATAATGACAGGCATTAAGTGGTTCAAATAATGGTGTTCAAACGGGCATTGAAAGTTTCCTAACACCGATTCCTTAGCGATTTACTTTGCATATTGTTCCTTAGCTTTCTCTTGTATTTGTATCGTTTTAATATCGAATTGGTTTGCATTCATGGCATACAAAAAGATACTGAGGAATAATGTGCAGAATGAATAGCTAAGGAAAAGGTGTTACAAAATGTCTAAAGCAGAGGTCAAACTGGTGGCCCGTGTACCCAATGTGACTCCCGAAGAGGAAAAGAGTGGCCCGCGATGACTTAAGAAAATATGAGATATAACAAACCGAAAATCCCATAAAATTTGTCATGTGATCAAGTGAACAAATATTACAGCACTATTAGGAAATATTTCTTGATAATTTGATTGCTAAAACTACCATTATAATAATATATTGATGAACAAATATGTCGCGAAACTTTTATTTAAATATTATCAATAACTTGCAGCAGAAGCCAGTTCTACTGTAAGGGGTAGAAGGCGTACCGAACTTCTCTGAATGTTTGAATAGGCTGCGGCTTTGCCGTATTACTATTTTCCGTTATTATCTTCATTCAACAAGTTTCAAATCTTATACTGCAAGTTTAAAATTTGCATGCACTTCAATAGTGTATAGTACAGTGTGCAATTATGGTTCACTAATCTGGTGGAAATCTGGAAACAGTAATTCCTATTTCGATAAATTCGGACGAAGTACTAAACGTAAACACGCTGGTGTAGGTTGACGGGGACACATGTGCCACAATTTTGGGTGAGTTGATGCTTGTTTAACTGGTATTATCCTATTGTTTCTACATTTATTTGAGGTCATTGGTTATTGGAGTTTATCGTGAGTGGGAATCAAAGTTGCTAGATTTGTCACCAGTTGAAATTGATAATACCTATATAAGGGGTGTCGATAGTCTCACAAAATTGCATGTAATAAATTAACTGCGCTTTTCAGTACAAAACCTTAGCTCTAACAATGTATATCTCACTTCACTATGTACTCTTTTGTATACCTAGGCTGATTTCGATAAGGTTAGGTAGACTTGGCCCTCAGATGATCAACAGAGCTGAAGTGTGGCCCTTGGGAAGGATTGAGTTTGACACCACTGGCGAAAGCTACTTAGAATTAGCACCTAAAGCTTAAATCTCGAAGGGGGAGGCAGACTCTCATCATCTTACAGTCTTTCATGGAGTGCCTGTGATTATTAGGTCAGATTAGCTTACATTCCATAATTGCAGAGGGCCTTCTGCAGCAATACAGAACAACCAAGCGGGTTCTGTCTTTGTCACGCGCTTGGGTAATACTACTACTACTTCTACTACCACTACTAATGATAATAATAATAAATGGGACTTTCTTTCCCCCCTCGTCATTGAAGTTTAAAAAATACGGCTACATGTAGGCTAATGTAGTGCAATGTGCTGGTGAATAGATAGACTTGAACTGGTACAGATGTTTAAGTACCATATCAGTAGTACAGTAGAAAAGTGACTGTGTGTGTAAGGGAAATAATGGATACTGTAATAGGTTGGCTCAGAGAAGGAAGAAGGATAGCTGGTACCGTATTATGTAAGGCCTTGGTATGAAACAGAGGACAGAGCATGGAGATGGGAAGATGAGAGTATGACTGTTAGTAGTCATATTTTCATTTTATATTATTTATTTATTATTTATTTTGTATATGTGTGTAACATGAGCGTAAAGTGGGAGCAGTGTAAATGGGACAAAAAGAATGTTTGTGTCAGATTTGAAGACTGAATTAGATGAGGAACAGATTCCAAACATGTATGGAGAAAGGAAGTGTACTGATTAAACCGTAGAAAACTGTGTGCTTTGATGACATGGGCATACAGAGAGAATGGACGTAAATACGGTGATGAAAATGGTATTTGTGAATGAGCTGCAAGGTGGGAATCGGTGTGACAGAAAGACAGTGTGGATTGATGTTGTAAGTAAATGTATAAGAAAGTGAGGTATGGAAGCTGATGAGGCTCGTGAAGCGACATGAAACTGAAGTGGATACATGAAATACTCGTATGTCCGAAGATAAATATGATAGGGCTACAACTTTTTTTTTTTTTTAACTTTGTTGCTGAGGGAAATACAACCACACAGTGAAGGACTTAATAATACTCATACTTAACCTTCTAGACAGAAAAACGTCTCTGAACCTGAGTATAACTGTCGTAAGTTAGCATGAATAAAGTGGTAAAGACGTCACCGTATTGTATAGTTTAGCCCGTCTTGCCCTCCCCCCATCCCACCCTCTTCTGTTGCTGTATTTTACTTTTACACGACTCATCCTGCCGTGGAGGGGCAGCCAGTGGTTCATGGGTTAACACGCTCAGCTCGTAACTAGAAAAACATGAGTTAAATTCTCGGGCTGGTCAGACCCTTGGGTCAGACCCTTGTCCCTGTTCACCCAGCGGTACAAATGGAACCTGGACGTAACATCGACTATTGCGGATCGTATTCAAGGGGAAGAGTGTGACTTTGCAAAAACTGATCGTCTGCCTTAATGACCCTCGTGCAGTCGATAGGTATTCATTCTACTTCTTCCTCTTCCTGTCCTACCATGATGCTGAGTCTTGCTCTTCCAATCCTACCGTACTTTATCTGCTGTGTTATTAACACCATATCCTGCTATGACCTGACAAGGCTTGATTTACCTGGAGGAGAGATGAGACAAGTCCTCAGTGATGGCATGGCCGAAGGTGTCATTTCTCGAGGAGGCTTCGGTTCCCTCTCCTCTTCCCCCTGCAACTCCCTCCGCAGCCCATCCGCCATCTGTACCTTCTCTCCAAACATCTTCCTGTGCTCGAGGGTCTCTTTCAACCTCCCTCCACACGTTCCCTTCCCCTCTCACCCAGCCTCCTCCACCAGCATCCTCATCGTCTTCGTCCCAACTTATCACTCGCCGGTTTCCTTTCAGCTCCTCGCCATGCCACACAGAGGAGCCGCCATTTTCATTCCCCGAGGTGTCCGATTTGATATTCCAGCCCGATTCACGATTTCCACGTGTCCGCCCGTCCCGACCCCAGGATCCCTGGCCATAGATGAGTATACCGTCCTCTCCTTCGGCCCAAGCGACTGTCCCGGAATGCGAGTTGGTCCCCTGCTGTTGATTCCTACCCCAGGACCGAGGTCTTGAAGAGGCAGTGGCCACGGGAGCTACGGAGCCTTGGTAGTTATGGCTGTTGTGGTGGTTGTTATAGTGGTTGTTTTGATGGTTGCGGTGGTTGTTGGCATGTGCCGTGACTGCAGGGGACTGACTGGCGACTACTGGCGGGCTGATGTTGTCATTACTGCCACCAACGCTGCCACTTATGGTACCTTGATTTCGATGACCACTCACGCTTCTGGAGACAAAAATGATGCTTTATAATGGTGAACCAAATCTATCTTGTTTTACAGTTAAAGTTTGTGGGGGAGTTGATAAAAAGATATGTAGTTACAGATGGTCATAACAGAGATACATTTTCGCTTCAGAAGAGAGATGAGACGGAATTAATTTAGAAATAAAGTAGCCAATGAGTGGAACAAGTTGCCATACGGTTATATTAGTTCTAGTTCTGACCGTTACAACTTAGACTTCCTTAAAGTAGTTAAAAGTGTGCAATAAATTCCAAGGATACATCATGTTGTTAGATCTGACTGGTCTAGATTAAGTTATTATAATGCGAAACCTACAGTAGTTAGGGTAGCTTACACTAAGTTATATCGGCAGGGTACAGCAGGGTATGGTTAGGCTAAGTGTGGCCAGGGTACACCAGGCTAAATAGAGCTGTTGGCTGCTTCTGATGACGTCAGTTTAGAAGAGATTACATTTCGTTAAAGTTAGAGCAAGTTTAAAAGCAGGCTGGGTTGCATTAGGTTAAGGTGGATTAGTCAGAGGTAAGCTGGGCGACAATAGAGTTCAGTTACCGTGGATAACGTGAGGCCAGATTTTAATAGTTTGTACATCAGAATGAATAAGATTAAGTGAGGTGAGGTGGGCCCTGCCTGTCGGGTGGACTGAGCGAGGCGAGGGTGAGGTTGGGTTAAGCCATATTAGGTTAGCTGGCGTTGGGTTAAGTGAGACTGGGTTAGGTTAGGTTAGATTACATTAGGTTAGGTTAGTTAAAGTGAGATATTATACTTGTCTGGTGGCCTGAGCGAGGTGACGGTGGGAGGGGTGAGGGCTGCTCTGGTGCCGCGGGATCTCACACCACCTCCCTGGGGACACACACACATGCATAGTTACATCATCATCATCATCATCATCGTCATCAACATCATCATCATCCTAGGTAACAGCACTCTCATCAAGCACTTTCATTATCACTGTTGGTGACAGTTTTATTTTAATTATCACCAACATCACCCACCTGTCATCATCACCATCATCATCATCATGCTACTGTTATCAGTTTCATTGCCATTTTAATCATCACTATCTTCCATTGTCATCGTTTATTAATAATAATAATAATAATAATAATATTATTATTATTATTATTATTATTTTATGATGATGATGATGATGATGATTATTATTTTTATCATCATCATCATCATCACCAGCCTTTATCCCACTAATAATGGGGTTAGTATACGAATGTTCCCATGTAATACGCAGTTGAGCTATGAAAGGTTAGGAAGAGCGTCCTGGTGGAGAAGGGGTTAATGAAGGCTGTATCTAAATCCTCCAGTTCGAAATGCCTCTCCTAAGCTGAATGAAATCGTCTGAAGGGAGAGAGAGAGGTAGACGAAAATAGATAAAAAATAGATTAAGAAAAGAGGGATAGTGTGAAAAAAAATTGAGGACGAAAAAAAGAGAACGAAAGGAAGAACGGAAATAGAGAGAGAGAGAGAGAGAGAGAGAGAGTTGGATTACGTGTCGAGAGAACCGTCCCATAACTCAGCCACGCGGCATTGGATTCCACAGGGTCATGTTAACAGTCGCACCAACCCAGCAGTTTTACTTATTCTCTCCTCTGTGTGTGTGTGTGTGTGTGTGTGTGTGTGTGTGTGTGTGTGTGTGTGTGTGTGTGTGTGTGTGTGTGTGTGTGTGTGTGTGTGTGTGTGTGTGTAGGGAGAGGCATGGAGGCGTAGGAGACTGAGAAAAATATCCCCTCCAAATAAAGACACAGTAAGTGGCAAGGTCAAGGTTGTCTCAATGTGACATGCATTGACACACGAAATGCTAGAGGTCGTAGGAAGGAGGACAGGCTAAGTGAGAGCGTACAAAGAACTGAAAATATCAACTTATTATCCTATTGCTGGGCTAGACAATAATATGCGGTATATCTAACGGCGGAAACAGTACTGAAATGGACTGCTCATTTCAAGACCTGAGTTTGAAGGCGAGGAACAAGTTGAGGTACTGAATTCCACAAGACCCACCGACTTGTTAAAAAATCGCTAAATAGGGCTAGTACCTTCCCACCAGCCTTATCATGTTTCAGCATCGATTTTTCCGTATTAGTGCCCGTGTGGTGGCCTGTGAGGGTGAAATGGCATCACAGATGATGTAGAGGAAACTGTTGGGTCTTAGGAAACAGACTGTCCAATTTATGCTCATAGATATTTTACACACACACACACACACACACACACACACACACACACATATATATATATATATATATATATATATATATATATATATATATATATATATATATATATATATATATATATATATATCGTTTATATCTAAGATAACCACACACTGGAAAGAAGTTTGTTAAAAGTAACAATATATAACAGAAGGTTTGTACCGTACGAAAGATTTCAGTAATTTTCACTTAAATATCCATCTGTCTGTTTACGTATCTAATTATTCATCTGTCTGTTTATGAACCTTTAAACTGCTATCTACCGTATTTCATGAATGACACCACATCCCGTCAGAAATAGCCCCGATAATA
>NC_137050.1:5403670-5426170 GCF_032717465.1 Coenobita brevimanus
GGTTTTATTTTTGACCTCAGGAAACCCTCTCAAATGTCTAAATAATAATAATAATAATAATAATAATAATAAATAATAATAATAATGAAGGTGTCTGAGGCAGGTCTGTACCATACCAAGTTTAAAGTGGATTGGTGGAGGAAAGTAATGTCATAACTGTAAAATGTGTTGATAAAAGAAAGACAAGGAAGAAGAAGAAAGTGTAAAAAAAAAAAGAACAAATACAATATGATCTCATTAGAATACGTCCTTGTGGTAAACTGGATAAATTAAAGTGCATAGTCACCTTGTATGGTGTCTTCAGTAGCAGTGGTAGTCGGTGTGGTAGTGAGTGTGGTC
The DNA here is from genome assembly GCF_032717465.1 of Coenobita brevimanus. Classification (NCBI taxonomy): domain Eukaryota; kingdom Metazoa; phylum Arthropoda; class Malacostraca; order Decapoda; family Coenobitidae; genus Coenobita; species Coenobita brevimanus. Next base: position 5,404,010 of record NC_137050.1, read on the forward strand.
GTTGTGGTAGTAGTGAGTGTGGTAGTCGTGGTGGTAGTACTGCGGTGGCTGGCTGGGGCGCTACCAACACTACCACCATGGCCACCACCATTGCCAAGCGCAGCAGGAAGTGGGGGCCCCTGGGGAACTCGCTCGCGGACATCCTCACTTCGCTGCCCTCTTCCTCCGCCCCCATCCTTCCTCCTCCTCTTCTCTCACCCCTTCCTCCTCTTATCTCCTTCCTCCCTCCTCTTCTATCACTCCTTCCCTCCCTTCTTTCACTTCTTTCGCTTCTTCCACCTCTTCTCTCACTTATGTCATTTGCTTCTTCTGTCTCCCTCCTGCCTTCTCTGACTCTTCTTAAGTATCTCATTGCTTCAAAATTTCGCCCCTCATACCTCCATTCGCAATGAATAAATTGTTCAGTGACCAGCATGTTGATCAGTGTTTTGAGTTCGTAGTTAATAGTAGCAGTATTTTTTTTTCTACACTGTGTGCAACTAATTCCTTAGTTTATTAGTTCAGGCTGGAATTTCATGGCACTGTTTCGAGTCTTATATATACTTCCTTGTTTGTAAGTCTCAGTGATGTACCCCTTTTAACCAAAAATGATATATATATGAGAGATTCTGTCTCCAGTGGGGGTAGCTAGATTATAATTCCACTTTTTAATTTTTTTTTCTTACAGAAATTGATTTCCTTATGATTTACAGGCATTTGCTTTTTGTTTCAGTTTCACAGTGGGTTTCAGCTTGACATCCAAACACAGACGCCACGTTCATCATCCTCTTCACGCACGCCTCTCATTGCGCCGCCAGATTAGCCTCTTCACCCCCTCCTCGTCTCACCTTCCAAAGAACCAGCAAACAACAGCAAACACCTCACCCGCAACAACACCCCGCCAGGTAATGTTCGGCGCCAGGGTACGTCGGCTCGCGAGCCTTTTGTTTACCCGGGCCAAGGGATGGAGGTTCTGCCGCCGTTGTGTTGCGTCATGGGATTCTCCTCTCGCATCCTCTTCCCGTCTCTGTCCCGTCTCGCTTTTTGTCTCAACTCGATTTTAAACGCGGAACAAACTTTTTTTTTTTTTTTTTTTTTTTTTCAGGGGATTTGTTTACTTTCTTTATCAGTCACAGCATCACGGGGATCTCCACTCATATTCTCTTCCGGTCTCTGATTCGTCACGTAGTTGTCTGCTCTCAAACTAAAACACGGAAAATTTTATGATCTACGTTATTCACAGTTCTCTTTCTGATATTGCGTCACTGGGATCTCATCTCGCAACTTTCGATTTATCCAGTCTTGCAATTGTGTCCATGCAACTAGAGTAGGGAATTGTATTTTCTTGTACTTTTTCAAGGCTTTAGTTTTATCTTTGCATAATTCAGTTTGCTTTATAATGTTGCGTCTCGGGGATCTCTTGCAGCCCCTTTCATGTTTTTTTTTTTTCCCTTAAATTCGAACGCAGACCTCACTGAATTGTGTTATTAATTAAAGGCTACATATTTATTTATTTTTGCATAAATCACAATCTACACGTCGCTCTCGCACCCTCTGCTGTCTTTGTCCCGTCTCGTTTTTTGTCAACTATCAAATTTCAGTGCATGACTCACGGGATGATCATATAATTCAGGAGATTAATTCCGTATCAGCCAGCCTTTTTTACATATATATTACGTCATAGGCTAAGGGCCACTCTCGTATCCGTTTCCTTCTCAACACTGACATTAAAGCTATCTTCATTCTATGTGGATGAAACTTATCAGTGTTATTTGTTTATCTTCTGTTTTATTAATCTTCTTCAGTGTTCTTTTACGAGTTTTCCATCTCGCATCATCTTCCTGCTTCACAGTGCCTTTAATTTCGTTCTTAATTAGATCACTAAATGAGAAAATTATATGTTTGTATTCCTCAGGGAGTGGATAATTTAGGCGGTCTTTTTCTGAGAGGACGTTCTTTCACGGCAGGTTTTCTATCCCGCTTCCTCTTCCGCCTTAACTCAAGTTCAAGCGTTCGTCTCTCTCTCTCTCTTTTTTTTTTCTTCGTACTTTGTTTTCGCGCCAAAATAAAACGCTATATCAGTTAATATTTAATATATATATATGTTTGATGTTTGCACGATTGTGTTCTGTTACCGAGATTTGCTTCAGGGGATTGTATTTCGCATCCTCTTTTTTTTTTTTCCGTTTTAATTTTTAGGAAAGTAACATTTTAAGGGATCTTCACCATTTTTGCATTAATCACCGTTGTTTGGATTTATGCTTGGTTTACCTTTTTTATTTTTTTCAAGCCCGAAAATGTTATTATGTGTTTCTCCAAAAAACGTTCATTTTCGTCTCATCTTCCGTGATATTCAATCCCTGTGTATCTGATTTCACCGGAGAGAGGTTAGTCTATGTCGTGTTACTTTAAGGGGCTTTCATTATTCCTCTTTTTTATATAGTTTGGTCAGTATTTTCATTCCTTTATATTATCGAACATTACAAATTAAGGGCCTTGAGTATTCAGTTTTCCTGATTATTAAGATTTAAATTATCATGAACCTTTTACTTGTCAACTTTCAGATTTTTTGAGATATTATATTTTACCACATTCACGCTTCATTAATTCCGTCACTCTTGGTTTACGATTTGTGTGTCCCTTTGGCCTCACTAGCTCCGTGTCACTCTTGCTCACCACTTTCTCAACACGGCGTATCCTTTAACCTCTCACATTGTATCCTCTGTCTCACTCATTGATTAAGTGCCTTCTGTCATATCTGTCTTCATCCACGTGCCTTACAGTCACTCTAGATCCTATTCCAGTTTCGAGCAATCATTCTCTTGCGGGAGTCCTTTCACATTCGTCAGTCAGTATTAAGTTCCATATCGTTTTTCAGGCTTTGGATCATAATAGCTGTTTTAGATTAACTTGGATCACCTTTGTTAATTTCATCCTTTCATTTATTTATTCGTGATTTTTTTAAAGCAACACACACTTCAAACACTGCAATTATCAGTCCAGCTTTGTGAATTGCGGAACTAATCTCATCTGCATATATCATCGTTTTGTGCTAATCATTAATAGATTTTCCTGGAGTATTTTCTCTTCCATCTTTGAGGTTGTTATCTCCATGTTTCTTATTCTTACACTTGCTTCTCCTTTTCTTGTATACGAGCTTGTGGTTGTAGCTGTGGCAGTAGCTGTGGTAGGAGCTGTGGTAGTTGTGGTACTGGTAGCGATGGAGCGAGGGTAGGGTGGCGGTCTTGCCTGGTAGCCCTGTGGTGGCAGAATGGTACCAGGGAGGGAAGGAGGGAAGGAAGGAGGGAGGGAGGGGAGCAGGGAGCAAAGGAGGGAGGAAGAGAGGGTAGGAGCAGGGAAGGAGTGGAGGAGGGAGGGACACGGGTAGGAAGGGAGGTAGGGGGGAGGGAAGGGGAGCAGGGAGGGAGTGTGGGAGGGAGGGAGAGAGCTCTTACAGTCACCACCTTGTTCACTCCCTCCCCTCTCCTCCATCCTCCCTACTAACTTCCCTCCCTCCCTCCCTCCCTCCTTTCTCTAGACATCCTCCCTCTTCCCCATCCCCTCCCTTTCCCATCTCCCTCCCTTTTCCCCTCTTCTCTCTCCCCTCACCCTCCTCCTCCTACTGTCTGTCTCCCCTCTTCCTTCTCATCCTTCTTTCATCCTAGAGACAGTCCTCTCCCCTCCCCTCCTTTCTCCAACCCTAATATTCTCTCTCTCTCTCTCTCTAAATGTAACTGGTGATCGTGATTGTGTTGTTTTTGGTGCGATGGTTGTGACTGTGGTAGGTGTGGTGTGGTGTTTGGGATGTGATATGATATGGTATGGCGTAGTGTGGTGATTGTGGCACCTGTGGTTGTGTTGTGATGCTTGTGACTGTTGTAGCTGTGGTGGTTGTAGCTGTATTATGATGAGTGAGGTATTGTGACTGGGGGTTGTGGATGCGAAGGGGTTGTGGATGCGAAGGAGCGGTTGTGATTGTGATGGCTGTGGCTGTGGATGTCAGTACGTGGTTCTGGTTGTAACTGTGATGGTTGTGGATATTTTGGTAGTTGTAGCTGCAGGTCCTTCACGTATAGTTCAGTTGATTTGAAAGTAATTGATAAACCTACTTCTTATAACTACTAAGAGTTATAACAGTGTGTGTGTGTGTGTGTGTGTGTGTGTGTGTGTGTGTGTGTGTGTGTAGTACTATTGGCCTTTGTGAGTTGACCCGTCACCGTGGTCCAGTTAAAGTACACACTGACGATCGAAAGGTCATGCAATCGACCCCATTCAAGGCCCAGTGTCCGACGCCAAGAAGGTACAGTACATCCGGTCCCAAAATGCTACACGCTCCAAAGAGGGTCAGTGTCTTAGTTCCTCAAGATGAGAGTGCCCGGCGCAAAACTACATCACATAGGAGAAAATCCTATGCACGCACCGTAATAGGTGATCAAAAAGGAATGAATCCCAAGCAGTTACATCCTCTTTTTACTTAAAGAGGGGCTGTGGTGGCCTCATCGCCAAGCACCTGTGTTGCAGTCAGTCTTGCACTTCCTGTGAGAATGCTGTACATATTTTCTTACATCTCATAATCGTGTCTCTATCCCTGGCATTTGCATGTAGAGGACCAATTAAGTATAAGTAAATAAATAAATAAATATAAAATATATATATATATATATATATATATATATATATATATATATATATATATATATATATATATATATATATATATATATATATATATATATATATATATATATATATATATATATATATATATATATATATATACTGTATAAGAAACAGTCCATTATACCCACAACGTAATGCAGGCCCTCACTTTACAGCACAGTCACCTCATGCAACTCATTTTAACAACGCAGACAGTTATTGAACATGACTCCAGTAAATAAATCTCCGGGAATGCCCGGCTGAAGTGGCCCGTTTCCGGTATTTCACCGGGTTCACGTCCACAAGAACTAGGAGCCACATCAACAGCGACCTCTTGTGATTGTTGAAAACTGAATTAGGATAAAATTTGAGAATTTTACTCTTTCTGTGATGGAAGGAATCTCATGAATGATTGTAAATGTTGATAATTATAATTAGAATATTTATTTTTTAGGAGTTATGATAAAAGTTGTTACTATGGACCTCTTTAACTTCTGACATTAATGTTGTGGTATAATTTTTGTTGACAGAAAAGCACTCTCTCTCTCTCTCTCTCTCTCTCTCTCTCTCTCTCTCTCTCTCTCTCTCTCTCATAACCTCTAATTCCGGCAACACCGTAATGATAGAGCCACGCCTTCAGTGGGCTCTGCGCTTCGTTTGGAGACGTACCGTATTTAATTCAAGATATAATTTCTCCCTTTACCGTGTTTTATTATTATTATTATTTTATTATTATTATTATTATTCCTACTTCATACGCATTTGTTTTCCTGTCCTTTGCATTCTTGTTACTTTACACGCTTTTTAATTCAGCCTAATTAGGAGACACTTTTTTTTTTTTATCTTAATTCCTTCTCCTCCTCCTCCTCTTCTTCTTTACAGAGGGAATTACATACAACCTTCATTAACCCCTTCAGTACGAGAGGCCTTTCTTAATTTGACTACAAGAGGGAACAATCATGGAGTGCAACACCCCCGACTTGCATTCATCTTAAAGGCCAAATATTTGATACTGCCCTATGGTTTTGACCTTCGACTTACTTCACCCTTGTCTGACCCTCAACCCTTCCACCAAGTTTAGTCTAAATCGGATTAAAACTGTTTTAGCTGACCTTCCCCAGTGAAATTAACATTGTTTTTAAAATCGAATATATTTAGCTGAACCACAGTCTTTTCACTAGGTTCGGTACAAATAGAATAAAAGTTGTATAGGTTATAGGGTCTGACTTTTCACCTTGGCGTGCGATCATGACCATTGGCTGATTGTTTTCAAAATCGAATCTCTTCACCCTTGTCTTGTCTTCAGCCCTTCCACCAAGTTTGGTCTAAAGCTGATAAAAACTTCAGGGTGACCCCGCCAAGTGCTCTTTACCGTTTAACCTGTTGTACAAAAAAAAAGTCAAACCCTTGGCTGACCATGAACTCTTCCTCAAAGTTTATTTTACATCAGATACCTTTCCTTGTGATCTTTGATATACTGTATTGTTCTTCGGCTGACCCTCAACCGTTCCACGAAGTTCAGTTAAAATCGGGTAGTGTTTGAGCTATACTTCAACACACACACACACACACACACACACACACACACACACACACACACACACACACACACACACACACACACACTATTTCCTCATCTTCCTATCTTCCCGCCCCTCCCTTCCTCCCCTCCCCTCACCCCTCTCTTCCTGCCGCCCTTCCTCCCTCCTTCCCTTCCCTCTCATTTTTCACTCATCTCTCTCCCAGTTGCTTCTGTTTTCTTGTTACACCCATCTCTCTCTCTCTCTCTCTCTCTCTCTCTCTCTCTCTTTAATTTTCAGCTGTCACTTCTTTCATCACTCACTATACCACCCTTCCCCTCACGCCAACCCTGTCTTCCTCTCTCACTCTGTTATCTCTCTCTCTCATCTGTTTTCCTGATTTTCTTTACTTTCTCAGCTCTCTTTCATTCTCCCCACCCTCCCTTTCAATCTCTCTCTCTCTCTCTCTCTCTCTCCACTCCTAGTCTTGCTGCCCTGGTCGAGAACTGAGAATTGATGTAAGCGATTTGGCCGTGAGCTTTTGGCACTGCATGCATAAATATATAACTTGTTGGGTTACCACTAGCCTGACGTTTTATATCGACTGCATCTGTCCATATATCTAATCCATGTCTGGTAAGTTGATGTCTGCTTCTTTTTCACTTTCTTTTTCTCTAATTCTGCATAAATCTAGCCTACCTCCTGGACCCTTGGCTGACCATGAACTCTTCCTCAAAGTTTATTTTACATCAGATACCTTTCCTTGTGATCTTCTGCTTCGTCTCCTTCTTCTTCTTCTTCCTTTCCCCCCCCCCCCTAGACAAAAGGATCCCGAGATTTAATGTCTACGGCTCTTGACCCTGACGAAGAAGGTCAATATTGAGAAAGTAGATATCAAGATGTGTTCATATCGAGATGCCTAAACACAGTGGGTTTGAGGCTGAGGGTTGTAGACAGTGGAAAAAGAGACCGAGGAAGACTATTTGAAAGATGGATGGAATGTACGATTAAACTGTTGCATCAGTGAGTTGGATATAAAAGGATGCAAATGAGTGGATGCGCTGATTTTGCCTGCCCGTCTTCATCCCTCACCAGAATTACGGTCTTTTCAAAATCTCATTGTATTTTAGTTATTGTAAGATATTTTCACTGAGTTTGAAATTATCCCCAGTGAGCGTTTCAAAATAACGACGTGTTTATAAGTTTGCCCTGGCAGGTGGGTTTGTTATAATTCAGGGCCGACCTCTCGTAGTGAATGAGTGGAGGGGGTAAAGAAAAAGGGTTACGACATTACAGCGAAGGGAGAGTGACTGAAGACAATGAGTGGGATCAGAGCCAGTGGTGAGAATAAAACCCATTGATTCCATGCTGTTCATAAGAGGTGCGTGTGTTGATCCAGCCAGACACCAAGACAGTACCACACACAGGGCTCAATAAGGTCTGTACTGTATGTTGCTCCTTAAGTCTCTCTGCTCCCTACCTCCCATTGCTCCCTACCTCCCATTGCTCACTGCCTCCCATTGCTCCCTACCTCCCATTGCTCCTTACCTCCCATTGCTCCCTACATCCCCTTTGCTCCCTTCCTTCCCTTTCTTCCCACCTCCCATTCCTTCGTACTTCCCTTTACGTCCCTCCCTTCCCTTTCTTCCCCACCTCCCTTTCCTTACCCTTCCTCCCTACCTCCCTTTCCTTACCCATCCTCCGTACCTCCCTTTTCTTACCCATCTTCTGTACCTCCCTTTCCTTACTCTTCCTTCCTACCTCCCTTTCCTTACCCATCCTCCCTTCCTCCCTTTCCTCCCTCCCCCTCCCTTCCCTCCCCGGCGGCCCGTGTGAGGCATCATGGAGGTAACCCGACACTCCCTCACTGAAAATATTTGCCCTTTTCCCCTCCTTCCCTTCATCTCCCCTCTTCCTTCTCTCCCCTTCCTTCCCTCTCTTTTACCTCCTTTCTTTCTTCCCTCCTTTTCTCCCCCTTTCCTCACTCCCTCCCCCTCTCTTTCCTCCTTCTCTCCCTCACTCTCCCCTACTTCCTTTTTTCCCTCCCTTACTCTCCACTCTTTCCCTTTCTCCCTCACACTCCTCTTCTTTCATCTCTATTTCTCCTTCCCTCCTTTCCCTCCTCTCTCTTCCCTCCTAACTTTCATCTCTCCCTACCTCCCTTTTATTCCTTCCCTCACTCTCTCCTCTTTCCTATCTCCCCCACTTTCCCTCCTTTCCTCCCTCTCCCCTCATGACCCTCCATCTCTTCTTCATCTCTCCTCTTTCTCCACATTTCCTCCTCTCCTCTCATTCTCTCCCCTTTCCTCCCTCCTCCATTTTTCCCTCTCTTTTCCTCCTGCCCACCCTAATTCACATCCTTGATTCAGTTTTTCTTTCTCTCACATTCATATCTTTCCTTTTTTCCTACCATCCTTCTCGCATCCATCCATCCTGACTTTTTCTGCCTCACTCCCTCTTTTTCCTCCATTAACTCCTTTTCCTTCTTTTTCTCTCTTCCGTCCCCATTTTCTTCTCCTCCTTTTTTCTTTTTCTCTTCTTCTTCCTCGTCCTATCTGTGTCTATCTGTCCATCTGTCTGTCTGTTTGTCTGTCTGTCTGTCTGTTTGTCTCTCTGTCTGTCTATTAATGTATCTCCTATGTATCCAATAAGTTCTCGTTTCTGTCTTCTTTCCTGTCTCCGTATAATCACCTCTTCCTTACCACTTCCCTTTCCCGTGTCTTTATTTTCATATGTATTTCCAGTTCATTATTTTATCATTTTTCATTTTTCTTCTTCACTTCTCTGATCTGTTGCCCTTTCTGTGCATTTGATATTATTCGTGTGTTTCTTTTTTCCTTTCTCTTTATCCATTTTTTTCTAACTCCTTTTCTTCATCACCGCCATCATCATCATCATCATCAATCATCATCATCATCATCATCATCGTCATTACTTTTTTTTCGCGTGTAGTTGATTTATTTCCTCTCGTTTTTTTCTCTTTCGTTCCTCACTTAACCAAGCTTGTTAGTTCTCTCTCTCTTTCTCTCTCTCTCTCTCTCTCTCTCTCTCTCTCTCTCTCTCTCTCTCTCTCTCTCTCAGTTTCCAAGGTCATGGGGTTACGCAACAATACACGTTTTCACGGATCCTCTTACATCAGAATAAAATTTGACCCACACTCAATAGAATAATGCAGCCCTAAATTGTGGGCGAGTGGTTTGCTGTGGTTCAGAATTTCACATAAATATCCCACGTAGCGTACAATCGAGGACAGAAATTCACCTACCGCCCCCCTACCTCTGCCTCTCATTTCGGGCACTTCCGTCACTTCGCTCCCTCACGCATCATATCAGAGGGAATCATGTATGGGGAGAGAAGTATATCAAGTTTCTCTCAGCTTAGGAATATACGTCAAGAGGCGAGTGTGAGAGGCAGAAGAAGTGAATTATTGAAGCAGACTTTTTCCTTACTAGACACAGAGAATGGTCGGCTTTAAGAATTTTACCCAGAACGGGGTATTGTGTCATATATGTGTCTATCTTTATCTGTTTTTATATACATCTATCTGTCAGTCTATCTATCTGTCTACATCTGTGTGTGTGTGTGTGTGTGTGTGTGTGTGTGTGTGTGTGTGTGTGTGTGTGTGTGTGTGTGTAGATATCAATATTATTCTTTTTTATGTCTTCTTCATCGAGAGTTTCACTGTGCAGGAGCAAGGCAATCAAAGCATCGATTATATTTCATCAACCTTATAACTTGGCGAAGGTGTTCATATAGCTGAGTGGCAGGATAAGACAGTACTATGGCTCTACATTCCTCCCATAGCAATTCTCCTCTAATGTTACTGCAGTGTTTATATCTTGTTACATCTAGGTAGTCATGAAGGAGAGATTGAAATTTTAGGACAAGTTAAAATGGACTTGTTATATTTTCTCGTTATTTTGGCACCCCTCCTTCTGATGAGTCTAGGGTTTCACTTTACTTGCCCTTAGTCACAATAAACTCCTTTGTATCAGTTAAAGGGTGCTTGATGTGAAAGTGAGGGAAGGGAGCGAGTGTTGAGAGACAATGAAGGGGGAGACTGAGTGAGGCATTAGTGGGGGTAAGGAGAGTGAGTGTACGTGTGTGAGTGGGTGGTGAAAAGGAGTGTGTGTGTGTGTGTCCGTGTGTGTGAGAGAGATGAGCAAGAAAGGGAGTGTATGAATGAGGAAATAAAGGATGAGAGTGAGTGAAGATGTATGACGGTCTGTTTGGAGGGTGGGGCGGAAAAGATGAGTGTGCGAGGATGTGTGGGGTGCGGAAAAGGAGAAGATTAAGTGAGGCATGGGTGGGAGGGAGAGGGAGAGGGAGAGGGGTGTTTAGTGGGTGTGTGGAATGGTGTGTAGTTTACGAGAGCACCAGCATATTACACAACCCAGCACTCAGTGACGCTCCCTTACACTCCCCCACTTAAGGCACGACATGACTTGGTGACGCACGGGAAATACTGTCACGCCAGCATATAGAATTTACTACCAGGCTTGTCCCAACACCCTACACTCAGGTTTTGCTGTTTTGCCCGGTGCCAATTGCGAAGTGTTGTATCGTACTTTAGATATAGGCTGGGAGGCCTGTTCTCGTTCCCTTGAAAAGAGTAAATTTTTCAGGGGAGGTAGGCTAGACACAAGGCGGTGAAGCAGAAGATAATGGTGGTTGACAACGTTATGATGTATATCTTATTAGCGACGCCGGGGGCCTAGCTGATATGATGGGGTTCTTTTGTATATTTGTTTATCTGTCTGTCTGTCTGTCTATCTATCTATCTATTTGTCTTTCTTTTGTTACGAAAATATAAATTCCTGATCCGGTATGGAAAAAAGTTGACGCTTATTTTGTGTGGGGGTCTGAAAATAAGGGATTCAAATTGGTGTAGATCGTTCAAAGACAAGGCCACGGGTCAAAATCAAAGTTCAGGGCGTGGCAACTCTGTGCTGTCTGAGCACATTTTATCAGTCGTAGTTATATTGCTGCGGAGATGTTTCAGTTTGTGAACGTCCACTTCATCCATAGCTCAGTAGCAGTTGGTAGGATTCGAACCCACCATTCCAGAGCATCCCTTGAAGGTGGGCCAGTACCAAACCGACCGAGGCTCAAAGTCGCCTGGGCCCGTTGCTTAAATCCAGCAGACACCCACGCCCCAACACATGGCGCCACACACCGTCATGTGACAGCAGTTGACCAGTGATACCATCGTCCATAGTCTGACACTGCACCACAGCCGTTCCAAGTCTGGTGTGATGGTATGTGTTGGGGTGCTGCTATGGCGTACCAGTGGGCATATGGAATTAGCCGCGACAACTTTTGTAACTCTGTTCAAATCCAATAACTGATCACTATGACAGCGATGATCAGCTGAGGGAGGTTGTGGTCAAGTGGTTAAAGAAATGAAATCCTGTCTAAAAGGACGCGAGTTCGATCCCAGGGTAGAAAATGAACAGCCTGATTTAAATTTCGTCGAGAGAGAGAGAGAGAGAGAGAGAGTACTAACATTCAATAACCCACCAACATACAAAAAAAAAAAAAAAAAAAAAAAAAAAAAGCTACTACAGTATAACCATCACATCAGTCCCTGAGGAATGTGAAGGTGTGTGGCATGCAGGTGGATTGTTGGACCTCAGGGAACGGAGTATCAGGTCTATGCTGAGGGCCGGACACATTTAAAAAAAAAAAAGGAAAAAGATAAAGAAAAAGTAATAAATTGGTGAGGATGAGGCTTTACGAAATCTCAAACCAGCGGGAATACGATCCTAAGTCATCACGCTCTCTCTCTCTCTCTCTCTCTCTCTCTCTCTCTCTCTCTCTCTCTCGTTACAAGACTGACAATAAAGGTGAATCGAGAGGACAGATACATGCTCGAGATAAGCAATTGTTATCCAGTGAACATTGAAGCAAAAGCGATGACAGGATAAGCAGTCCGTTCCCTCAGCCTCTTATCCAATTTGCTGTAGTGAATACCAACCCATCACGTCACTGGTGGGAGATGACAAGCGAAAGAACTCTTATTTCATCCCACATTCACTCCCTTTCTCTCCCGTCCCTCTCCTCTCCTTACTTCCCTTTTCCCTCCCTCTCCTCTCCCCCGTCCCTCTTCGCTCTTTCTCCCTTTGTCCCTATCCCCTCCTCTCCTCCTCCCTTTGTCTCCCTTCCCGTATGGCTCCCCTCCCTCATTCCCTCTTCTCTTCCTCCCTCCCTCCCCTCCTTTCTTCCCATCTAGGCTACAGTGTCTCAATAAATATTTTCAGATATAAATCATTTCCACACTCTCCCCTCTTTCCCTCTCTCTCTTCCCCTATCGCTCCCGCATCCTTCACTTTCCCATCTCCTACCCCCTTCTCCTCTCCTCCCTATTCCCTCCCTCTCCTCTCCCTTATAAATTTTCCTAACCTCAACCCAACATTATTCGCTCTTTCACCTCTCTTCTTTATAAGGTATTACCGTTACTCTTATCTTAAACGACTATCTGAACCCTTTACAACAGCCATCACTCCCTCCTTTGCTATCTTCCCTACATTAAATAAACAAATTTAAATAAACCCAAACAAATCCCTTTTCTTTAATCACAACTTTTTCCTCCTTATCCTCCTTACACTTCTGTCCTCATCACACTAACTGATACAAACCCCTCATCACCTCCTCATCTCTGCACGTAGTCGGTAAATGAACACTGTGATTTCAAGGTACTATAAATTCCACAGCCCCGAATGCCACGGTGATCCTATCTTGAAATCGTAATTTAGGCAGATATGTGAGTCTCGGACTGTTCTTAATTCTACTTTTAACATTTTGAGCCAAGCGGGAGATAAATTTGGTAACTGATAAATGAAGCTCGCAAGTGTCAAATTTTGAGTGTTTCATCTCATACGTTTTTTTTTTTTTTTTTTTTTTTTGTATTACCATTTTCGTTGAACACCCTCATTCAGGTGACGTATGTTTTAGTTTGTTTTGGCTTTCTCCTTACAATTGTATTCTGTTTTGGGAGGAGGTTTAGTAGTGATGGCAAGAATGAAGGCTGTGTCCAATCCCTTATGTTCGGAAAGTCGCCCCTGAGCTGACCTAAACCATCTGGTGGGGGCAAGAAAATTGTAAATACGATGTCGTACTGAAAGGGCTAATGGCGGCTTTTTCAGGACATTATCATCCATTAAAATCTCAGCACCCGTCTCCGCTTCTCTTTTCTTAAGCCTCCTAATCTCCCTTCTTTCCTCTGAGCCTCCCTCCCTCCCACCTGTTTTCTTTTCCGTTAGTCTCGTTGCCTTCATCCTCCTTCGGTCGCCTCTCACTGCTGTACTTCCTGTCCTGTCCTGTCCTCTCTCGTCTTTTCTGCCCCTTTGCCTCTCTCTCTCTTTTCCTCTCTCTCTGATTTTCTGCCCTCTCCCTCCTTGCCCCCTTTCCTCTTTGCCTTCATATTTGTGTTCTTTCATCCCTGTTCCTTTCCTCTCCTGCTTCCTTTCCTCCCAGTCCCCTCTCCTTTCTCACTTCCCACCTCCCTCCCTGATTCCTTACCTTCTTCCTTCTTCCTTCCTTTCTTCCCTATCCCATTGCCTCCCTGCCTCTCTCTCTCTCTCTCTCTCTCTCTCTCTCTCTCTCTCTCTCTCTCTCTCTCTTTTCTTCTTTCTTCCTTCCCTCCTTTCCTCCCCGCATCCCCCTTTGCCTCCCTCCCTTCCCACATCTCTTTTTCTTGGTCTTCTTCTTCCTTCCCTCCTTGTCTGCTTGTCTCTTAGCCGCCTTTCCTCCTTGCTCCTTTACTTCTCTGCGTTGTTCATTCACTGCCCACTTTCTCTCTCTCTCTCTCGTTCTTTTCTTTCCTGACTCACTGCTTATACTTCTCTTCCACTTCTCCCTGCATCATTCCCTCCCCCTCTTCCTTTTTCTGTCCTTGTCTCCCTGCCTTTAGTCTCTCTACTTATCTCCGTCCTTACATGCTTCCCTACCTATCTCTTTACCTCTCATTCTATCTCCCCTCTTTCCCTACTTACCTCTCCCCCCTCTCTCTCCCTCTGACCTTCCTCCCTCCCTCTTTCTTTCTCTCCCTCCCTCCCTTCTTCCTTCCTTCCTTCCTTCCTTCCTCCCTTCCTCCCCTCCCTCCCTCCCTCTTTCTTTCCCACCTTACCTTCCTCCCTTCCTTTTTCTTTTTTTTCCTCCCTCCCTCCCTCCCCATTTGTTTCTCTCCCTACCTTCCTTCCTTCCTCCCTTCCTCTTTCTTTCACTCTCTCTTTTCCCTCCCTCCTTCCCTCCCCGCAAGGTCCCCAGTGACTTACTATCAGAGAACCATCACCACGGTAGTTAACTTTCAACTGTGCTACGGCTCTCTCTCTCTCTCTCTCTCTCTCTCTCTCTCTCTCTCTCTCTCTCTCTCTCTCTCTCTCTCTCTCACCTTTACTGCCCTTACTGCCCTATTATGTATTCCTTAATCTTTCTCCTTCCCTCACTGTCTCCTTACGTTCCTTCTTCTCTGTCTTTCTCTTTCACGTAGTATCTCTCTCTGTATCTATACCACATTCACCCTCCTCTCGTCTCTCTCTAAATCTCTCTTTCTTTCCATTTCTCTCTATCTTTCTTTGTCTCCCTGTATCTCTCACTGTCTTTCTTCTCTTTTTTCTCCCCTCATTTCTCTCACTCATTACCCTCCTTCAGACTTTCCTCTCTACTTCTTGTCATCTCTTTTGTTTCTTCTCTTATCTTTCCTTCCTTCGCCCCTCGTCTCTCCTTCCCTCACCTCTCAGTCTCTCCTTCATGATCTTTCCTCATCCGGTCCCCTCCCCCTCCTTCTCCGTTTTCTGTGCTCTCTTTTAGCTCACTCCTGTGCTTTCCATTCTCTGCTTCGTTAACCCCTGCCCTCACCTCTGCTTCCTGCTCCCCCCCCCCTTCTCTCTCTCTCTCTCTCTCTCTCTCTCTCTCTCCACTTATCTTCTCTATCTTTTACCGTCATCTTTAATTTTTTCACTTTCTTTTGACAATCCCAGTTCCTTTCCTTTTCCTACACTTCTCTTTTCAGACTCTCCCATGCTACACACTTCCGTACACTCCCTCCTTTTTCTACCATCAATATTGAATTTCTAAACGTAACCTGTGACTAAATCTTCCATCCGCAGTACCACCTCACATCAGTTCCATTCTTCACAGGGTTTACTCGTCCTGTGACCCACCATCCTCCATCATTTCAGTCCATCCTGCTCACTCATGTCCTCCCACCCCACTCAGTTGCTTCTCGCTCTTCAAATTTCCAGGAAAAAGGCATGCAGGAAAACAATAGGACACCTCGAACATTTGCTTTACTGGTCTGAAAGTTATGCCTGGATAATGGTTTTGCCGTGATGACACAGGTACGCGGTCGACTATGCACCTATTTCTCCCTTTCTTTTCCTCCCTCCAGCATCTCTCATGCCCTCCCTCGTTTTCTCCCCGTCAGTATATCGTACCCTTCATCTTAGCTGCCTTTTTCCTCTCCTCCTTCCTCACCTGTCATCATATCACTTTTTCTCCTTACTCTCTCCCTGTCTCCCTGCCTCGCTCCTCACTCTTCTGACTCAAACTCTCCCTCCCGTCTCTCCGTACCTCTCACGTCATCTTCTCTCCCTTCCTTTTTATGCCTCTTCCATTATCACACCACTTTATTTTCTCCTTCTTGTGTCTCTCCTATCTTCTTTTCTCTTCTTGCGCATCCTTTCCCTTCGTATTTCTTTCTTCCCTTTTTTTTTTATTATATGTTAGCGGTAGAACAGATTGTGGTTTTCCTCTCTTGTCTTTCCAGTAATTATTCCCATATTTTTCTTTTTAACAGTCATGGCATTTTTTCTTTTCCGTGTCGTAAAAAGTGGTTGATACGAGGAGCCTTTCTTCATTTTTCTCCTTTTCTAATACACGAGAGCTTTTTTATTTATTTTGTATTTGCCTTTATCAGAGGGCATATATACATCTCAACAGTCTCGTTTTACACCAATAAGTCCCTTGTTATATGCGCTTAAGTTTTCCTGTGTATATTTGAGTTACATTTATCGCTTCTAGTTTTCTTTAAGTCTCTCTTTTCCCCATTACCCTGTCACTCTGCCACCCTGCCACCCACACCCTGCCACCCTACCATCCTACCACGCCACCACCCTGCCATCCTACCACCCTACCACTCTGCTACCCACACCCTACCACTCTGCCATCCTACCTCCCTACCACCCAACCACCCTGCCACCCACACCCTACCACCCACCACCCTACCACTCACACCCTACCACCCACCACCCTGCCACCCTGCATCCCTGACATCCTGCCACTCTACCACCCTGCCGCTCTGCCATCTTTCTACCCTACCACCCACGCTCTACCACCCTGCCACCCACACCCTACCTCCCCAGCACCCTACTACCCTGCCACCCTATCACCCCCTTTGAGTGTGAACAAGGGAGGGTTGTTCAGTGTCTGGCCTGAACAAACACAGATCCTCTCCAAGTGTCTCTAACTCTCTCACTTTCTCTATTCACTATCTTTAACTGTAGTCTTTTAACTTCCTATTCTCTTTACTTTCTGTCTCTAGTTCTCTCATTTCCTCCATCCAGTAGCTTTAATCGTTTAATTCCCGTTCCCTTTACTCTGTCTCTAACTCTCTCACTTTCTCTATCCACTATCTTTAGTCTTTTACTCCCCATTCCCCTTATCTCTCTAACTCTCTCACTTTCTCGATCCACTATCTTTACTGTAGTGTTTTAACTCTCCACTCTCTTTCCTCTTTGTCTCTCCGACTGTCTCTGTCCACTGTCTTTAATTCTTTTACAGCAACTCCTGCATCTTTTACTTTGTCTCTAACTCTCACACTCAATTCTTTTACAGTAACTCCTGTTTCTCTTTACTCTGTCTCTAACTCTCACACTCTCTTTATTCTTTTACAGTAACTCCTATTTCTCTTTACTCTGTCTCTAACTCTCTCACTTTCTTTATCCACACTCTCATACTTTATTAACTCTCTTCAATTCTTGTCTCTCCCTGGTCTTCACGCAGTTGAGAATGAGTCATAGGAGCCTGAGAGTGTTAATATTATCACTGCCAACCCTCTCTTGAGCGGGACAACTCCTGTACTCTATTCCAGCTGACGCCAGGCTATTTTATTTAGCTCTAAACTCTCTCTCTCTCTCTCTCTCTCTCTCTCTCTCTCTCTCTCTCTCTCTCTCTCTCTCTCTCTCTCTCTCTCTCTCATTATTCTTTACACTCCTCACCTTTTCCTGATGGTTAGAGGTAATAATGTGTGTGTGTGTGTGTGTGTGTGTGTTGGGGGGGGGAGTCCATCTTGTTTTACTATCCTTGTCAGTGACGCATTGAATAAACCTCTTAGTCATACCTTCCTTTCTAACAACAGCCTCGATAGCACCAATAAATCTTTGGCTGTTTTTGCTTTTATTTGTCTTCATTTGCTTTCTTCTCTTCCTCCCTCCGCCTCTCCTCTCTTCCCTCCTTCCTTCTGTCCTTCCCTCCCTCCCTCCTTTTCCTTCTTACTTCCCTCCCTTTCACCTTCCCTCTCTTCTCTTTCGCCTTCCCTCCCTTCTTCCCTTCATCATTCTCTCCTCCCTTGTCTCCCTTCTTCACTCCCTCCCTCCCTCCCTCCCTCCTTCCTTCTCTCCTCCCTTCTTCCTCCCATCCCTCCTTCCCTCAGTCCTGATCTCCTCCTTTCTCTCCGCCCGTCTGTCCTCTCTTCCTTCCCTCCCTCCCACTTTCAATCCACCCTTATCTCCTTTCCCTTCTTCCCTCTCTCCTCCCCCCTTCCATCCTTCCTTCTCTCCTCCTTTCCTTCTCTTTCTCCCTCCTTCAGTCCACCCTTCTCTTCTCCCTTGCCTCCCTCCCTCTCTTCTCCCTTCCCTCCCTCCCTCATTCCCACCTTCCCTCACAGTCCCTCTTCTCTTCCTATCTTCCTCACCATCTCCCCTGTCCTCACCCTCCTCCTCTTCCTTCCTATCATATTTACACATCTTTTTAGCACCTCTTCATTTTCACTCTTTATCTTCCTTTCTGCTCTTTCACACTTACTCTCATTTTCGCCTTCATTTTCCCTCTCTCACTTTCACACATCCACTCTCTCTCGCTTTCACACTTGTACATTCCCTTTCTCTTTCACACCCTCTCTCACACTAACACATCCCCTTTCTCTCTTGCATACTTTCACTGCCTCTCTCACTGTCACTTCCTCTCTCACTTTCACACTTCCACTCCCTTTCTCACTGTCACACCTCTCTCACTTTCACACTAGCTCCCTGTCTCACACTCTAGCTTCCTCATTCATCTTCTCACTCCACTCTCACATGAACACACTCACACACCCACTTCCTCTCTCACTTTCACACTCATGACATCCTCTCTCTCTTTCATATTCACACTCCCTCTCTCTCTCTCTCTCTCTCTCTCTCTCTCTCTCTCTCTCTCTCTCTCTCACGCGCAGAGTTAAGAGCGAGTAAGCTAGCAGTAAAACAAACAAGCCCGATAGCTTACTAATGTACAGGCGGAGCAAAAAGTTAGTGACCTCCCTCTGTCCTTTACATTTTGAGGCACTGAACGAAAGCCTCTGAAATACTGCACCATATTATCCTTTAGTAATAACCTGTGTATCATAATTTATCGTACGCGTCATTAATACCCTTATAGATTCCTTTGGCCCGTATTATCGGCTAAGGAAGCTCCCTAACACCTCTTCCGTAGCGATTTATTCCTGGATATGGCTGGTTACTATGATCTGGTACGTTATATATGCAGAGTATGGCGACACTGGATGGATTTATGTAACACGGAGAAGGGAGGTTAGGCGTAATAAACGATATAAGTCGCTTAGGATGGGGTGTTACGGAGCTTCCTTTATCGACGAGAAGACGGACCTTTGACTCATTCTCGCTAAACGAGGAAAAATAATTCAGTGTCAGCCAGAATTTGGAGTTACTCAGTATTACCAAACACACAAGGAAGCGACATGAAGAAAATAACATCACAGAAGCATTGACAAGGGATCATATTTAATTTTCTCGATAAGCAAATCCCCATAAAAGTGAATATATAGAATTATTAGATGTTATTTTATCTGGTTCTTATATTTGCACTCGTATCTTCACTCTTGCACGGTTCTGAATTGACTGGTAACAGTACGACTGAAGAAAAAAATATAAAAATGGCGAAGATTTTTTTTTTTTCAAAGCTTAAGTTCAGAAAAGCTTATAAAAAACAGTCCCGGGTCCAATTTCATCGAACACAAAGGATCTAAAACTCTTGCGGCGACTGTCCATTTGCCAACAGTGGCTGGCTTCATGGGTGTTGTGTTGTTTGTCCAGTGGGGTGTTGTGTCTGGCATTAGTGTGTCCTCGTCATTACCCCTTTGTTCCCTGTGTGTGTGTGTGTGTGTGTGTGTGTGTGTGTGTGTGTGTGTGTGTGTGCAGTGCCGAAAGAGTAGCTATCATGCTGAGTCTGTTTCATTGCCTAATATCTATGTATACTTAAAAAGGAAAAAAATCATGAATGCCAGATTTGATTTTAAAATGGCGCTTAAGTTGTGAGTGGATCTGTGAAGAAGTGATTCGAGTTTGGTGCGGATAGGTCAAAAGTCACGGCCAAGGGCCAAGGTCAGATTTAGGTCACGGGGTCACTGTATTCCTGTAATCTTTGAGCACCCTCTCTAGTTTGTATTTCCTGTATCGTTGTGCCCATCTGTATTTACTTGTGCCCTCCTGCAGTCTGGATTTTTTTTTTTTTGTATCATGTTATACTCCACGGTAACACGTAAAAGATGGGCCCCAAGAAGTCAACCCCCATTTACAGACACCATGCCATTTATAGCAGTCAGCCTCACCAGTCTGCCTCTCTTACACAGCGCTCCAATCCACTCGGCCACCACATCCCCTTCCCAAACCTTGCATCCAGAAAGCTGTGTGACTCTTTCAGCCCTCCTTACTTCCCTTCTACCTTACCTCCTATAGTCCCTCACCTCTCTTCATCCCTACCGTTCTCATCATCTCCCCTTCTCCATTCCTCCTCCTCTTCCTGTAACACTCGCCTTACTTCCCTCCTACCTTACCTCCTAGTCCCTCATCTCTCATCTTCCCTGCCGTTCTCATCATCTTCCCTTTCTCCATCCCTCCTCCACTTCCTATAATTCTCGCTTTCCCTTTCCTATCCCTCCTCCCCTTCTTCCTAAAATTCTCACTATTCTTTCATTTCCCATCCCTTCTCTTTTTTCCATTCATTTTCGCTGTCTCCCATTTCCTAGCTATCGCTTTCTTCCTGTTAAAGTTACACATCTCAGTGTTAGGACATCTCACTTTTCTCTCTCTCTCTCTCTCTCTCTCTCTCTCTCATTCTCTTTCTCTCATCATCATCATCATCATCATCATCCAGTCATAGTCACCTCTAAAGACACAATTAACTAGAGCGCTTAGATACATATTCCACAAACCCCATTACTGTTAGAGACCTTTTCTGTGCTAAGTACAATCTCCCGAGGGTAACTAGAACACAGTAAAGGTAGTTGTTATCAAAGGGAGAGAGATAACGCGCGATTGGCAGAGATAAATTGATAAGGAAGAGATTTTTTGGCCGTGGAACCCGGTATCTTGTTTTATCTTTAATCTTACTGCAATTAGATGATTACATTTCCTCCAGTCAGTCTCTCCTTAATTGAATATACTTGCAGAAAAATGACAAGAATAAGCATACTACCACCACCACCACCACTGCTACTACTACTACTACTACTACAACCAATGATAATAATAATAATAATAATAATAATAATAATAAAAGTCACGGGTTTCAAATAGTTAAGTTAAGGAGGATACACGACCCTCAGTGTCCCATGTCCTTCACAGTGTCTTGTTTCCTTCCTTCCTGTGGCTTTGTCTTGGCACCCCCTGTATCATGTATCCGTTTTCTTCCATTTCTACTTGTCATCAATCCATTTTCCATCTCTTTGTTTACAGTTATCTTGCTTTATCTGATTCTGTGACCTGCTGCGTCCTTCAGTGTTTTATTTTTTTGTTTTCTGTGTGATTTTGGTTTAATTATGTCTTTTTTCTGTATTTTATGTCAGCTTTCATCGTTTTTTTTTTCGTTTGTTCTGCTTTCTCTCTCTTTGATTCTGTTCCTTTCCTTGTCCTATAGAATTACAATTTCATATTTTTCCCTTCTTTCTGTGTTTTGAGTCTTTCTGTAACCCATGTCTATTCTTATGCCTCAAAATTATCTTGATCAGTCTTCTTTATTTTCTCGGATATTCTGTTTCCTTCAGTCTGACATTTCCTTTCTCTCTTTCTACATTTTGAGTAATTATTGTTTTTATATCCATTTTCATCCCTGTAAATCTACGTCCCTCTCATCTGTATCTCTCTCTCTCTCTCTCTCTCTCTCTATTTCCCAGTTTTTCTCTCTTTTTCCCCTATTTCGCGTGCTTACCCCTTACCTTCCACCTCCCTCCCTCCCTCCCTCATCTATCTATCTCATCTCTCATTCCGCCTTCCCTCACTTTTTACTCCCCTCTCCTCTCTCCTTCCCACCCTTCTCCCCTTCCCTCCCTCCCTCGCACCCACTGTTTCAGATCATCCATCCTTTCATCCACATCCCAGCTTATCAGTTCATCCATCCACATCATCGTTTATCCATCCATCCATCCGTGCATCCAGCCATCCGTAAAGAGAGATTATTTCTTTTATGTAAGGTTAAGGGTTTTTGTTATTGTAGTAATCGTTCTAAATTAGGCAACTTCCATTATAATAATAATAGTGATGATGATGATGATGATGATGATAATAATAATAATAATAATAATAATAATAATAATAATACATGTATGAATTTCGCCCTCCATTTTGTCATTATGATATACATGGCTAGGTCTTATTCCATATCTTTTTTCGTCCATCCATCCATCCATTAAAGCATTCCTCTGTCGTCTCTCCTTTCGCCATTTACCACACCCCATTCACCCATTAAAAACTCCGTCAGTCTTCTCTCCATACCCTCATTCACCCATTAA
>NC_137050.1:5428670-5501170 GCF_032717465.1 Coenobita brevimanus
GCCTCCTGGCACTTCTTTACAAGTATATATATTTATGTTATTGGCGCGTCAGTATTTTCTGCTATGTTATTGGTGTAGTCTGTGTCGATATACCAAGGACAAAGATAACAGAGAAATGAATAGTAGTAGTAGTGGTAGTAGTAGTAGTGGTAGTAGTAGTAGTGGTAGTAGTAGTAGTAGTAGTAATCACATCTCCAAGCTTATTTGAACGTGAACTCAATGAACTCAGTAAGATAGAGAGCGTACTGCGGGACAAAGGAGCAGCTCGTTTATCTCTGTGCCACCACATCAAGGCGTCCTTCACCAGCGCCAGAAAAGAAAAATAAGATGTAATAAGCAAAGTAAAGACGCTGATAGAAAAAGAGGTAACAACAAAGCCAGCTAAGCCCCTGATCATATAAGCCCTTGACATAACATAAGAATCCATCGTCAGGGTTTTACTGCCGCTGACCCCACTGCATAAACACGGCCGTAGTCTGGCTGGATTAGCTGGTTACGTAACGCCCTTTCCTCAGCGATTCTTTCTGCGTATCACACTTAAACCATCTCTGCAGTTGGGTGTGGGTAGTTTGTTCAGGCTAACAGTAGACGATTTCCTTCAGTAGAGAGAGATACTGTACTCATTATACTCTAACTTGACATAAAATTGCCACCTCTCCATCGTGAATGCTGAGTTGTAACAAAAGAGTATAACTAGATTACGAAAGTATACTGTTTTTACTCCAACTTGGACCAGATTTTCGTCGTTTTGCTGATTATTTCACGTAGTTCATGACAGAAAAAGACAACGGTGTAGCGCTGCATCCTTCGCGGAGCACTTCCTCTTGACTAACATCATATTCTAGCGTTAATCTACTACTACAACTTAGCATTCAAGGTGGAGAGATAGCAATTTTAAGCCAAGTTGGACTAAAAATGGTATAGTCAGGAAGTGATATGGAAAGGATGTAGAGGCGTAGGATTTTCTTTTAAAATCTGTCACTGGTCTGCGTAAAATAAGCTGAAAGGGGACAAAAATCTGGACCAGGTTAAGGTGAAAGGAGTTTAGGTGAAAGGGTAGCAGAATTACCTCAGGTCACCTTTTCATTACTTTTGGTTTACTTAGAAGTTTTACATAGAAATTTTACTTGCAGATTTTACTTAGGCTAATACCAGACGATGCAAAATAAATCGCAAAGAAAGAGGTACTAGGAAGTGTCTCATACCATCAAGGATCCAGCACAGTCACGTTATCAGGATCTCTCTCTCTCTCTCTCTCTCTCTCTCTCTAGTATCAAAATTTGCTGGCCACTTAAAGGAGGTTAAGTGGATAAATTTTAAGTGTCTTTCTATGTTATAATGTTCACGGTCGCAGGCTTGCTCAATATGGAGAGAGAGAGAGAGAGAGAGAGAGAGAGAGAGAGAGAGAGAGAGAGAGAGAGAGAGATAAGTGCTTTTGTATGTTATGTTTATATTCATGTTCGCAGGCTTGCTCAGCATGAATAATGAGAGAGAGAGAGAGAGAGACAGACAGACAGAGAGAAGGGGGGGTGACTTTACGAGCGGGGCCACTAGCGTCCCTAGGCCTGACAAACAAAACAAACAACAACTTAACACAAACATCCTCTCAACACCCTGCGTCTTCCCTCACCTTGCCTTCCTTCCTTCCTTCCTTCCCTCCCTCCCTCCCTCCCTCCCTCCCTCCCTCCCTCCCTCCCTCCTTCCTTCCTTCCTTCCTTTCTCTTCTCACTCTCTCCATCCCTTCCTTGTTTTCTGTCTTCTCTCATGTCTCTGTCTGTCTGTCTCTCTCGCTTTCTTTCTTTTTTCTTTCATTTCACTTTTCTTCCTCTCTCCCTTCCTTTCTTCCTTCCCTCCTGCTTGACCTTACCGTTCCTTTTTTTCCTTTCCACTTCCTTGCTTTTTCCAGTTTTCCTTTCTGCTTCTGTCAGCCATAATCTTCCTTCTTTTTTTCTTTCTTCCTTTCTTTTATTGTTTCTTTTTTTTGTTCCTTATTTCTCTATTCATTAATTGTTAGTTTTTAAATATTTGTTTCTTCCATTCTTTATCTCTCTCTCTCTCTCTCTCACTCTTTATATATATATATATATATATATATATATATATATATATATATATATATATATATATATATATATATCTTGCCTAACGACTTCCCGTGTGAGTGGTGGCGTCGACAAAAGGATCTTCAGGTCCCTCTGTCTCTCCTCGGCAAAGGCGCCTTACCCGCTACACACACAAGCCTCCTTTATGTCCCCAAGCACCTACCTTATCTCTCTGTCTCGTCCTCATTCTCCCTCTACCAACCACTCCATCCTCAGACTTCTTTGATATAATCTTTCACCTTATCAATCCTCCACCTTCTCCAGCAACTCCACCCTTGTCCCTCTTTAATTATGCACTCTCACCCTGACCCTCCACCTCGTCCACCCACTCCATCAGCCTGCTTCCTTTCTAACTGGCCTACTTTCTTCCACCCTGCCCCTCCACTTTCTCCTTCATCCACCTGTCTAAACCACTCCACCCTCACATTATATTGATACCTGTGGGTGGTAATGCGAGGGTGTATTGTTTTTCACTCGTGTGTGTGTGTGTGTGTGTGTGTGTGTGTGTGTGTGTGTGTGTGTGTGTAAACATTATAAAAATTTTGATGCGATTTGGCCCAAAATTGGAAATATTGAGGGTCAGGCAAGGATCAAGTTATTTAATCTGGAGAACAGTCAGCCTAAGGTCAAGGGTAGGACGCGGGTAATGCACTCTCAGAACACTCCTAGTCTTTCACTTTAATTGCCCCTGCACATCGTCCTTGGTCTACCGCTTCATCTTCTTCCATCCCCCCCTCCACTCTCATAACTCCTAGCCAATAACTTACTCTCCACATAGCCTAATCACCTCGTAAATTGGAGCGAAGAGAAACAGGGGAAGTGAGGTGATGGAGGGCGCCGGGAGGGAATATGAAGGTGAATGACTATGACTATGAAAGGGGAGAATATGAAAGAGTGAAGAGTATGAAAAAGGCAGAGGGAAATGAAATAAAACGTGGTGTAAAATGGAGGAAGGAGAATGAGGAAGAGGGAAGAAACGTCGACAATAAAGATGAATGGATGTAGGAGGAGGAAGACAGTGAGGGAAGAGGACAGCATGACAGAGCGATGTAAGTGGGAAAGAGAAACAAAGGAAAAGAAAAACATGAAAGAGGAACTGAGTAGTGTGTGGGAAGGAGAGAATTCGAATAAGGAAGAGGGAGGAAAAGTAAATAATGAAAGGAAGAGGAGTCAGCAAAAGGAGAGGAAGAAGAAGGGATGTAAGTATGAAGGAGAAGTCAAGGGAAAGTGAAGAGAGACAGATCAATAAAACAGAATGTAAAGGGGAGAAGATGGACTGAAGAAAAGGAAGAACAGATGATAAAGAAGAGTGAAGAAGGAGAAAAAACATGACGAGAAGGGAGAACAGATAACAAAGAAATATGTAAGAAGGAGAAAGAAACTGATGAGAAAGGATATAAAAAACGACAAAGTGATGAAATAATGAATGAGAAATCGGAGACGGGGGAGAAACGAGAAATAAAAATCAGTGATGAAAGTATGAGTCAGAGAAATTGGGGAAAGTAAAAATAAAGATGAAAAAATAAAAAAGGAGTAATGTCAGATAAGAATCTGATTTTTTTTTTTTTTTCAATTTAGGTAAGAAAAATATCGCCCGTATTTAACCCGAAAAGTCCAAGGTAAGTTGATTAAAAAAAGGACAGTGGATTTTAAGCGACGAAGAGTGTTGATGGAGACAGTATTAACACTCAGGCTCCTGTGACACCCTCAGCGGCATAGCATCAGGTGTTAGTGAAAATAAAAGGCTGGAGCTGATGTGAGGATTAGTAAAAAAGACTGTAAAGTAGGGAAAGAAAAATAAGCGATGAAGAACGATGTAATGTAAGGGAAGAAGAGAGACAGAGGAATGTATAGAAAAGGCAGTGAAGTGGAAAACAGTATATATATAAAAATAAAGATGCAGTAAAGTAAAACAGTAGAAAAGGGAAACAATAAACTGGGAATAGAGGAGAAAAATGAAGGAATAAAGTTGGAGTAGAGTAGGAAGAAAATATACAAGTAAAAAAATAAGGCAATAAAGGAAAGATGCAATAGCAAAAGTTGGAATAAAGTGAAAATATATAAAAGAAACAAAGTGAGAAGAGAGAGAAAAAGGCCATAAACTGGGATGGCGGAGGAGGAAGGGAGGTGACAAGAGGAGAATGAAGTTGATGGGATAAAATGAGACTAAATAAGGAAACGAGGAGAGAGAGAGAGAGAGAGAGAGAGAGAGAATGAGCAGGACAAAGTGAGTGATGAGTCCTGGTGGTGGTGGTGGTGGTGAGGAAAAGGGTGTGTGGACAGCGCCCAAGTGGATTACGTGACTCTGTGCAGGTGGACCAGACGGCAGTGTGGATGGAGAAGGGGATGGAAGGAGGGATGGGGAGGTGGAGACATAGTGGTGAGACATGGAGGGAGGAAATAGAGTAAAGGGGGAAGATGGAGGGAACTGAACGGTGGAGGTGGAGGGATAAAGGAAACAACTAGAGTGCATACCTCCGTCAACGCCAATAATATGTAATATTTACTGCTGTAATTCCTCTTTCCTAACGAACAAGTACTTTTGCGGTATCATGTAGTCAGTCAGTTAATTCTGCGGTTTTGGTCTGCCCTGTTACACAGTCTCTGCGATCGCACATTTCCGCTGACGTCAGTGGAATTTTATTATTTATTCCTGCATACAGATCCGCATCCATCTAAAAATATAATCAGCTCTTCCTTGACCCACTGCCCATTCATCCACCTTATTTAATTGAAGTCAGATAACAGTTTTGAGAAGTATCAAATGCACAAACATACGCATGGGGGTAACCTCCGTTCGGCTTCGTTGGTGGAGATAATGAGAAATGGAAAGAGAGAATGAAGTCGGGGGAGGAAAGGGGTGGAGAAAAGGGAGATGAACGGAAGTAGAGGGAGGAGGGATGGTGACAGGAAGCAGTGAGAGATGAGGGGAGGGAAGAGAGGTGGTGAATCAGGAAGGAGTACAAAGGAGTACAAAGGAAACCAAACAGCAACAGACCTTATGGTCCTTTCGAGGCTGTTTGTTACAGAGTAGACTATGACTACAAGATCTGACTCTGCATGCTGAAGGATAAGGATAGTAAAGCAAGAAGGAAGGAAGAAAGGAAAGAGTAATGGAGGGAGGAAAAATATTAAACGAGACGATAAATATACGGAGGTGGAGAAATGCAGGAATGAAAGATGGGAGGAGGGGAGACTTTATGTTGTGAATAATAATAACAATAAAAAAAGGAAGGAGTGAGAAATGGAAGAGGGGAAGAGGTGAGGGGAGGAGAAAAAATGCGATTAAGTGGTGGATGTGATAAGGTGAAAGGAAACAATGAAAAACGGAAGGAGGGAAGAAGTTAAGAGATGAGAAAGGAAAATGTGACGAGGAAAAGGAATGAGAGGGAATGAAGGAGGGAAGGAAGAGATGTGGAGAAAAGAAGAGATGCAGAGGTGGAGAAAGGAAAGCTTAGTGGTGGAGAGGAAGATGGTACGAGATGGGAAAGAAATGTATGGTGGAGAGGGGAAGTAAGAGATGGAAGAAGGAGAGTAATGTGGAGGGGAATACTGATGTTTTGCGATGAAGTAATATGGAGTGAATTGGAGAAAGCAACCAGCGAGATGTAAGGATGGAATAGAAAA
This sequence comes from Coenobita brevimanus, assembly GCF_032717465.1. Lineage (NCBI taxonomy): Eukaryota > Metazoa > Arthropoda > Malacostraca > Decapoda > Coenobitidae > Coenobita > Coenobita brevimanus. The sequence goes on from NC_137050.1 coordinate 5,434,400, forward strand.
AATGACGAGGTAAGACCATGACACCATGAGTGGTAATGAAAAAAAGTGATAAGGAAGAGATATTGTGAATGAGGAAGGAGGATTCGGTGAGGAGAAAGAGATGGGGGAAGGGAAGACGTTAAGAGATGAGGAACGAATAGTATGAGGTGGAGGAAGGAAGGTGGGAGGAGAGATGAAGGAAGATGTAGTAAAAAGACGTGTAATGTGTCAGGAATATGTGGTGAGGTAGAGGTAGAATGTGATGAGGTGGAGGGGGATGAAACGGAGGCAGTGTGTGGTGTGGTGGAAGGTGGATATGATGGGGTGGGATACAAGAAACTGTCGAGATGGAGAGGCAGTCATGTGAAGGGAAGATATTGAGTAAGGACGAAGGAAAATGAAATGTGGTGAAACAAAATGTGAAACAAAGAAGATACTGTATTCGAACAAAGCCTTTAAGGTCGTAAGCACTCCGGTCTTAATGTCAACAGTAAATTGTTCCCTTATGAAAGAGGATGATATGGACAGTGTGGTTTGTGAGGGAAGATGTGAAGTGGAAGAGGATGTGCTGATAAAAGAGGCTGTGACGAAATACAATGAAGGGTTGTCATGTGGCAAGGGAGCAGGATATCCACATCTCTCAACTTCCGATTCCTTGCTCAAATCTCGCCTTTCCAACCATTTTCTCTCTAGAGTGATCCCGTCCCTGAACCTCGCAACCCCGAACTCATTACATCCCTGAAGTGTGTCGGTCCCAGAACCGAACATCCGATCCCAGTCATCCAGCCATACGATCTCCCTCCGCCGAGTATCCGATCCGACTCCATATTGGCCATGGAGAAACAGTTATGCTCTTGTCTCCTCACCTCCCCGCCCTGTCCTCGCACGCACTCACCTCAAACTGTAAATTAACCAGTTTCTTGTGACACCAGCGTCCAATTAAGCTCGTAAATAAGCATAATTAACGCTTATCGAATCCCAAGCGTCAGTACCTCATATAAGCGAGCAGGGAATGACGTAGATACGCGAGGGAAAAAAGAAAAACAAAGCTCTCCAAGACAGCAACACCACGGTTCAGACTTGGTGCTGCCATCTTGACCGTCTTTCCATTAACACAGCATCGGGATTATTAAAAGCGTCAATGAACGGTGCTCTGTTTGCGGTAACCGAGTGGCTTTGTTATCGTTTCGTGTTATCGTTGTAACCTGCGACGACAGTGTATTGCTGTTGTGTGTCGAGTTCCGGGAGAAAGATCATGTTGGACAGGGGATCTTAACATTGCTTCATTGGCTATTCATCTTGTATATTGCTGCCTTGACCCTCTGTGCTCGAGACAACGCAGGTATTCTATTACAGCTAAGGTTAACGATTTTTAATCAGCCGAGAGCGATTCACATGGGCCTGAGTGTTAATTCTGGTACCATTAACCCTCTCACTCAGGACAACGAGGACACAGTATTCTTTCAACTGGCGCCAGACGATTTTATGCGGCCGAGTAAGCCATAGACACTGAGGGTGTATACCAACGAAAATACAACCCAGGAACTCGTAGCATGGAGGGAAAAAAAAAAAAAAAGTTTCATTGGGGACGTGAAAGCAATCATATGCATTTGTTGCCCATCTCAAATTATTGTACATGCATACCATTAACATCTTATTTTACATACTAAGCATTATTATGTAAGATGATATAATACATTGCAACATTTATACCACGAGTGTTTTATTTATGCATTTTTACTTTCGACATTATTAAGCAGGTTGAAAACTTTTTACATTCATACCACAAGGGTCTTTTACTCTATTTTGAATCCACCACCTTCGTTGTCATAAGGATCAACCCAAGATGCAGTGACGAGCTGTCGGGTTATATGGTGGTATAGCCATTCTTTGTGCTAATGTAAATCTGTGAAAGTCTCATGTTTACCACCACATAAACAAACCTCCAGCTGGTAGAGGGTCAGTGCCTGCCAAACGAATATCACCAGCGAAATGAGCTTAATATTTCTTAAAAATGACTTATTTTGTTCACCAGCCTGTCAACACTGGCTCTTCATCTATGAACACAAGCGTCTCAGTGTACAATGCATGCAGTCAGCGATGTAATGAAGTATAATAGATGTACAGACTAAACTGATTAGCTGTAACACTTGTTTATCTAACAACTCTTATACTGCTTTACATCTGACAGCGATGCCGTGACCACTGGATGGGGTGAGGGCGAGGCTGGCAGATGTGATAATGTGATATTGGTTGTGCGACTTTAGTACGTACTTATAAATCTGATAAGTTAATCTAAGTTCCTTTCACTTTTTTCTTCGTTCTGTGAAGTTCTTTTTATTCTCATTCTGACATCCTTCTTTTCCTCCTTCCCTACTTATGTTTCTCCCTCCCTAGTGTTTCTCCAGTCCTCCCTTTGTCTCACCTCAGATCCTACCATTTCTTTCCTTTTCCCACCAATTCTTTTCTCCCTTCTTCCCCATCTCATTATCCTTTTTTCTTTCTTTCTTTCTTTGCCTGTTCCTCTCCAGTTTCCTGTCCTTCCTCCCATCTTCCATCAGTATGTCTCTCCTTCCTGTTTTCTTTCCCTCCCATCCTCCTTTCGTTCTTAACTTTCCCTTTCATCCCTTCACCATCTCTTCTCTTTATCTTTTCATTCTCCCTTCCTCTTTCCTTTCCTTTTTCCTCCGTTACCTCCCTTCCTTTTGTATTTCTCCCTCGTTTCTTCCCCATTCCTCCCCTCCTTTCATCCTATTATCCCTTCCTACATTTTCCTTCCCTCCCTCTTTCCTATTTCTCTCAACATCACCATTAGTTTGGGTTAGTCAGGTCCCACTCTACTCATTATTTTTATTAATGCATTACAATAATCGTGAACATCGTTTCACTGATTCACACATATATATATAATAAGGGAAGAAGCATTCAGAAAAGTTGAATTGGGAAAGAATAGGATGAAACAGCAAAAAAATAGGGAGAGAAAAAAAAGGGTATATAATGGGAGACCAATATAAATGGTGTAGAGAGGCCAAAGGACAAGAATATGAGAAAAGTAAAGAGAAGTGAATAAACGAATAAGGAAGATTCAGACAGTAATAGTAAGACCTCTTCATCTCAAAAGACAAGTCATTACAGATAAGTGACATTACAGGAATTGACGGAGGGAAAATGGAATTGGGAGAGGGACGAGGAAGAGCAGGGTGAGAGGTGGACAGTAAAGAGGGGAAGTGATAAAACGCAAGAAACTAGGGGAGGAGAAAAAATGGACTGAGAGCAACTCATAAGGCAGGCAGTGACGCCAAAGAAAGTGAGCGGGGATGATGAGACAAAATAAGGGAAAAGAAGGCAAGAAGAAGAGGGAAAGGAGTGGGGGAGGGAAGAGATAAGAGAAGAGAAAGCCGGAACTACAGGCATTTCAAAAGACGTCAACGTAAATAGCAGCGAAGTAGAAATTGAGCAGGGATGACAAGACATGAGGAGAGAAAGAAAGACAAGAAAACAAAGATAAATAGAGAGGAAAAGGGAGAAAAAGAAAGAAGAAAGAATTGGAACTAAAACAATTCAAAAGGCACGTCAAGACAAATAGTGACCCCCTAAAAACTGAGCAAGGATCACATAAAGAGGGAGATGAAAACAAGCTGAGAAGGACGAAGAGAGGAAACGAAAAAAAGGAAGAAAACGAGAGAAGGAAGAAGAGAGGAAATGAAAGAAAAGGAAGAAAACGAGAGAAGGAAGAAGAGAGAACTAGAATTAATGCAATTTAGAAGGCACGTCAACACAAAGAGTGACCCCGTAAAAGTTGAGAGGGTCTGAGGACTCTCCGGTTGTTGACGATTTGGCGACCACATCTGCGAAGTAGGCTTTACAGGGCTCCAGGTTCCTGAGGGTGACGGAGGCTGTGGTGGTGGTGGTGCATTGAGCTAGGCTGGGATCTGTGTTCACCTCGTAGTAGCACACCTTGGGATAGGGGATAGATGGAGTGTTAGCGGGCTCAAGAATACAGTAGGAGGTTCAGATTGGGGTTCGGGGGATAGGTTAGATTAAAGGTTCTCGGATAGGATTTTTAAATATTACGATAAATTTCAAGGGATTTCATAACAGGAAACAAACTGAAACCTATGAGTAACAGACAGAGACAGTGACAGACAGATAGAGGGAGAAAAAAAAGACACAGGTACACAATGGTAGACAGAGAAAGACGGACAAAAATGGCAACAGACAGGCAGACAGTGAGACAGTGACTGAATCCCAGACAGATCGACAGCTACAAAGACAGCCAGGTGCAATGGACGAACAAGGAGACAGACCGGGAGGGACAAAAAGTGACAGAAAGACATAAACAGACAAACAGACAGAAAGAGAGAAATAAAGACAGAGAAACAGGTTGAATGAGGTTAATCCCTAAATTATGGTGAAGCCCTTTTTGCTGTACTGTAGCAATCCCCAGACGGATTCACTTGGTTTCAGAGAGACTATTTAAGCTGGAGGGATTACACAGGCTTCATCCACCTCTTGACAACCAGGATGTTCTCACACGTAGAATAAAATCGCCTGATGAGAGAGAGAGAGAGAGAGAGAGAGAGAGAGAGAGATCACTACACCAGAGGAAACCTGACATACATCGCTACCGAAGACCCACAGTCAGGTATGGCAAAATTTTCACGCATATTAGACGCAGATATGATACACCTTGGAAAAAACAGGCAGTTCATGGGGCGCACTACTCTGACGCACACGAGCTTTAGGAATAGTCAACAAAAGACACCTCCATGACACAGACAACTACAGAAAAACGTAAGACACCTCAAAAGCATTATAGACACCATAGAAACACACTCATTTTAAAATCACACTGTCTTATATAAACAGATACATTTAAGAAACACACATTGACAACTGAGAAGCATAAAGGTATCCCAGAAACACACACACACACACACACACACACACACACACACACACACACACACACACACACACACACACACACACACACACACACACACACACACACACACACACACAACATTTATTCACCTCGTACTGGTAGGTGCAGACGGAGTTCTCGGGGTCCCAGGCGAAGGTGATGGTGTTCTCGGTGGCGTCTATCTCGCGGCCATTGGTGGGGGTTTCAGGGTCTGTGGGTGGTTGGAAGACGTATAGTATGATGGGAAGGGGAGGGGCAGAATTGGGTGGGGGAGAGGGAGAGAGGGGTGTGGTATGAAGAACTGTACTGGGTAGGGTAGGAAGGGAAGGTAACAGAAGGGCAGGGAAGAGAAAGACGGGAAAGAAAAAGAAAAGTGGGGCAGAGGAAAGAGGCAGGGATAAGTAGAGTAGGACAGGGCGAGGCAAGGTAGAGCAAAGTTCCGTAGAGAAAAGAGGAAACCTAACTTACATAAGAGGATTTCCAGAGTGTGCAGTGAAAGTGGCAACATTTATGACAAGCGTCATAAAAAAAAACAAAGCATTTTACAAGAAACAAGAACACGATAAAATGATGGGAAAGTATCCCATTAAAAAAATTCAGCATCCAACTTATTCTGCATAATAACGAAAAAAATTATGAGCATCAAAGTCTGACATATTCAAACACCCATTCTTTACCCAGTCCATCCAAGACTGGAATCATTCCCTGTCTCTTACAGCTAATAGATCGTCTTGACATTTTAAAAATAAGGATCACCAGCCATTCTCTTCCTACCCCCTATCCTTTATCCCCTTCCTGATCCTCGTATACTATGCTGCTCATTTACTATCCAGGTCAATAAATCCAGACTACGGTACTTTAACTGTCCAGCACTTACCTCCTCCTTCGAGAGTGTCGCCCTGCGTGTATGCTGATGCTCCCGCCACATGAATACCGGTGCTGATGGTGAAGTAGGGCGTCAGGGTGAACATGTGGGTCTGGCACGGCTCCAGGTAGTTGATGAACTCGGTACACGACAGCTGTACCGACACACATGACATTCAGTTGCACATAAAACATACTCCCATATAATGTACACTTTATAAGCTATGCCTTAGCCCCCGTTACACTGTACATTTCATAGGCTACACTGTACACTCGACTGCACTACACTTTTTAAATTGCATCATACCACCACACATGCAACTCATGGTGTACATTTGGAAGACAAAGACACAAGCAGGCGTTACACTGGTCTAGACGCAAAACTGCACAGTGAAGTACAGTATATCCTCTGGTTTTCTTAAGGATCCTCACGCATACATAAGCTTGACTGTCACTCCAACCTACAGACTGGATCGAATTTCCTGTTTGAGTTTGTGGATGCTGTTTCGAGGTTTCTGCAGCTGATGTGAGTTTTGCGCGAAGAGACATGGTTATGTGTACAAAATAATGTTACAGTTTGCCATACCTTCTATGATTGCACTTCTTATTCTTTCTTATGCTTAAAACAACAGAGTGTAGCGCACAGAGCCTCAGTTCGTCAGTAAGTGGAGGCGTCATCTAACTACATCAGACTAAAACTGAAGAAACGCACCTATTATTGCGGAGGCACATATCCAGTTTTTGTAAAATCAGATTGTGTAGTTGGGTTGACAGTTAAAACTGTGCATTTGTACAAACCCTGACGATAAGTCTAACAAATAATAATCTTCAGACCGATTCACAAACTTCATTCACGGTATACCATTTACCGCAAAATATGCGCTTTCGAAAAGCAGTAAAGTTATCCATATAAAGACAAGGGTTTTGCACGACTCAGACTAGATGAACGATGTTCCGTAATGATAACAGTAAAGTAAGTGCGTGGTAGGTATATGTATTTTAAAGAGCAGTCAAGCCACCCATGAAAGCAGAAATATTCCACTGACTGAGTGTTCTTTAAACCACATCCAGGTTGTTTAAGTCGACTTATTTTTCACACTGTGCTGTTTCTCTTTATTCAAAGTGAGGAAAACTTGCTCAAACCTCCTCACGCATTATTACAGTTCCAACATCAAAACTTGCCAAGTACTAAAAAACTGCAAATGCGTGAAAAGTATTACAAAAAGATGTTATACCCAGAATTTTACTTTCAGGAACACTAGGTAAGTCACACTTATGGCATCAGGAGAGCGAGAAGCGGTGAACGAGACCGGCGAGACATCGACTCGTACATACAAATGATGCTTCGTTTTGCTGGGATGATAGAGGGAGGCTGCAAGTGCTTCAGGAAACTCGGACATTTTCTAAACCGGTATGAAGAGAAGTGGTCTTTGCACTGCTCTTTTATTGAGTTAAAACTAATTGCAATACATGAGTGTGTTTGAATTATAGTCATGCTTGAAGTCAGTTATACAGCATGAGAGTATATTGGTATATCATAATTAGAGGGAGATGACAGAGGACAAGACAATGGGTGGGTTATTAGCAATTCGCAATCACTGGATTGATTTCAGGAATACGGGAAAATAATTTGAATAACTTGAATCGGTTTCAATAATATATATTTTTTTCCTTTTCTAATGGTAAGTACAACAAGTAACGCACCTGGTAGTTGTAATCGTATGTTTGAAATTCTTAAATCAAGGAGCAACTGCAGAACTAACACTTACTCCATTCTGATCTGTCTGTCTGTCTGTCTGTCTGTCTCTCTCTCTCTCTCTCTCTCTCTCTTTCATCGGGTCATACAGTGCGTGCTTGAAACATTAATAAGTCCAAAGTGTGTGGAATTACTTCTTTAGTGAGAAAGGGAGGAAGAGAACTAAATTATACAGAAGAGCAATAAGACCCCTAACATATCTGATGAACCTGATGTCATCCACCGTCCCCTCAGCTTCCACCCTACCTCCCCCATCCCTCTTCCACCATTCCACCCGTGCCTTCTCTCTGCCTCTCCATCCTCTTCCACCACCCTCCGTACCTGCTGCCCCCTTTTTACCTAGCCATCTCCCTGTCACCCATTTCCTATCCCTGCCACTCTTCTCCCATCTAGCCTTCCCCTATCCCATACCTCTCCTGCCCCCCGCTACCTTTTGCATATCTCTGCATCTTCCCTGTCAACCTTTCCTTTCACTATACTTTCCTTACCATCCCTGCCTTTACTTACCCTACCTCCCTTGTCTCCCCATCACCTTTCCTTACTGCTACATTCCCTCGATCTGCCTGACCCATACTTCCTTGTCCTGCCTGTCTTTGCCCTACTCTGCCTTCCTTCTTCCTCTCAGTCTTTCCTTACCCACCTGCCAACCCATCACCCTTCCAGCCTTTCCCACTATCTCCTCTGTCTCCCCTCCCTCGCTTACTCCCTCCCCCCCCTCCTTCCTCTCCCTGCGTTCTCGCCTGTCTACCCATTTTTCCACCAGCTTTTCCTACCTTCTCCTCCTCCTCTTTTGCCTCCCCTACCTCTCCCTCTTCCTCTCTCTGCCTTTCCATTTCTCCCTCTGCCTTCCTCCCCTCACCTAACTCCCCTTACCTCTTGACAGTGGCTCTGCATGGTGGGTTCGCTATCAGTTTCGAGGTTGTAGTATTCGATGGGCAGGTCAGACGGTGTGATGTCCCACTTCAGCATCATCCAGACATCCCCAGTCATATTTACGTGGAAATTCATGATTAGACCTATAGAGGGAATGGTTGTATTAGCTTCTTCTTCATCTTCATCATTATTGTCATCTTCCCTCTCATTCTCATCATCATCATCACTTCATTATCATCATCATTACTGTTACACTGTCCATGGACGATTCTCTTTGATGTGATGTGTCAGGGAGAAAAGTGGAGGACCTGCCCCAAGTATAAAGCAGACGTAGTGGAGTACGAGGGAAACTTTTATCTTTGACTGTACTTTACCTCATCCAGTACCCAAGTTACTACTGTATCGCACTCTCCTGACAATGAATAAGTAAATGAACTTTCTCTCCTTTCTGTACCGCACCTCCAAGAGTTCCCAGGTCGATATCACAGACGCCCACGTTGCCCTGTCCGTCCACGCCCCTGATCTGGGCCTGTGGGGAGCAGCAGGAGGCCAGGTATGCGGCCTGCACCGCGTCTGTAGTGCCGGGGATCAGGCCTGTTACGGTCAGATCAAAGCCAACAGGGACTGCTCGAACGTCGTATAGGCCTGGGGTAGATAAGAAGATCGGGAGTGATGCATAGAGAGATACCCGGGTGGATGAATGCATCCATGGTAGATAGAATAGCTAATAAACAGGTAGACGGACAGAAACGCATTCAGACAGAGAGATAAATAGATAGATAGATAATTAGACAGACACACAGACAAAAAGAGAGAATACTGAATAATATTCCCTTAATACACACACACACACACACACACACACGTAATATATATATATATATATATATATATATATATATATATATATATATATATATATATAGATGGATATATATATATATATATATATATATATATATATATATATATATATATATATATAAAAGCACAGGAATCTCTCTCTCTCTTTCTCTCTTTCTCTCTCTCACCCACCTGAATCAAAGTCCCTGAGTGATGCGGTGGCAGAGTAGTTAAGGTACTGACATATACCATTGTTGAGGTACCCGGTGCAGTCAGGGGCTGAGCTGAGCACGCAGGTGGGGGCTCTCAGGTCGGTTACCTGAGGGAGGGAGAAAGAGGGAATATAGTTAAGTCAATGAATGAGAAAATGATTGAGATAGCTCGCAGACGGAGAGAGAGAAAAAGATAAAGAAAAACTTAGGTGGGGCTTAGATATTACTCTTTGTACTAACCTGCCCCTCCCTCCCCTACCCTCAATGATGAAGTGGGCAAGTGTTGTGTTGAGGGTTCTCCGTCTGTCCCCTTTCCCCTGCTTTAACCTACCCTAGCCTACCGTACTATACCTTGCCCTTCCTTCCCTACTCTGCCATTTCATATCCTACCCTGCCCAACGGTATCTCGGTCTGTTCAACTTTAACATTCTCTGCCCCCTCCCGGTACTCTCCCTTACACTTTCTAGTGTCCTTCCTTGTTCTGCCCTACCCTACCCTACCCAACCTTACTCTGTCCTACCCTTCCCTACCCTACTTTTGTACATACCTTACTCTTCCCTGCACTATCCAACTCAACCCTATGCTAATCTACCTTGCCGAACCCTATTCTTCCCTACCCTACCCTAGTACCTATTATAGTACCCTACCGCACCCTACCCTAATCAGTCTTTCCCTGCTCTACCGTGTCGTCTCTCACATACCCTACCTACCCTACCCTTCACTAATCTACCCTGATGTACCTTGCCCTACTCCTCCGCGTACTCTCTCACATACTGTATTTACCATGCCCTTCCCTGCTCAACCTTCTTCCGTAGCTACCCACCGACGACACGACGATGAAGTGCGCCAGGGCCGAGTTGAGGTTTTCCGTCTGCGTCTCACTTCGCGCGGTGACAATGACGGTGCTGACCTGGCCGTGGGAGGCGGTGTTCGGCACGGTGAAGGACGCCTCTACTAACACTGACTCGTTGGTGGCGATGAGCACACTGACGGAGGCGCGGTAGGTGGTTAGTTTGTTAGACAGGTAAATAGATTGATTGATAGATAGAGGTAGTGAGATAGACAGAGATGAGAGGGTACGGTGAACGATGTCTTTATTCGTATTGTGACAGTCGATGGTGGCGAAGAACACTGACGGAAGTGCGGTAGGAGGTTTGCGTGTGTGTGTGTGTGTGTGTGTGTGTGTGTGTGTAGACAGAGATAGACGAGGAAGAGAAGTAAATAGAGAAAAGTGAAGAGACGAAGAGGAAAGGATAAACCTTTTTCCCATCCCTTTCCCTCTATCTCTTTATCTTCCTTCCCTCTCCGTCTTTTATCCCCCATTCCATATCGCCTCCTTCCTTCTATCTCCATCTCCCTCTTCTATTCATTACTTTTCTCCCACCTTTTCTCCCTCCTTTCTCCCCCTCCTTCTCCCTCTCCTCGTCTTCTGTCTCTCCCTCTCACCTCCTCCTCTTCGATCATTCTCCTTCCTCCTTCCGTTCTTTCCCGTCTTCCTCCTCTTCGTCTCTCTCTTCTTCTATCTATCTTTCTCCCTTTCCATTCTTTCTTTTTCCCATTCTTCCTTCCCCATGTCGCTCTGCCCCCCCCCCCTCTCTCTCTCTCTCTCTCTCTATTTCCTTTCCTGTCCTCCTTCCCCTTTTTCTCCCCATACGTCCTTCCAAATACCTTATCCTTTCCACGTCGCCCATTCTCTTCCATTCCTATACCCCTCTCTCCCCATCCATCCTTCTCTCCATCACTCCCTCTCCTACGGCCCCCCCCCCTCTCTCTCTCTCTCTCTCACCTATCCGGCACCACAGAGGTCAGGAAACCGAGATCGTCCGTGCCCGTGATGTCAAACACGGATGCCACGCCGTAATTGGTAACGACGAACTGCGCAGTGGTTGAGGTTCCGGGGAGCGCAGAGAGGTCCTCGGTGGTGGCGTAGAGCATCACCGTAGACTGGACTGGCTTCCTCTCTACCGCTGACAGGCGCTGCCATTTGCTCTCTGGATATGTCAGAACTCGGTGAAAATAGCTGTCCTTGAGAACAGTTAAAAGTTTGGTGTGAATATGTGTGTGTGGCAGAAAGTTGAATTGTAGCTAAGGAAGATGAATATTTCTCTCTCTCTCTCTCTCCAGTGCCCCCCATACCTGAAGTAAGAAATCCAACAAGCATGATGAAGAAAGATTGTTCCGGAAGTGGGTCTGTGTGGAGGTACACTTGGTCTTGCGCGTCCACATGGTACGGGGTCTCTCTCAGCACCACGCCAGCCTGAGGGGGGCGGGGGAAGGAGGAAAATAGTGGTTTAAGGAACGTCCTGTGAAAGCCAGTCAAGAATGTCCATAACTTGTGAAGGCCAAATATATAATGTCCTTAAACTGTATAAGCTAAATAAGTATATCCGTTTGTGCTGCTTTTTGAATGTTGCTTCTTGATTAACCCTTGAAGTTGGGTGTACTGCTGGCGTAATGCCACTCAGGGGAACGTGATGCTGGTCATCGGTGCCCTTAATGCATGGATTGCGTAGCCTAGCCGCAGTTCTCATGTTTATATGGACAAAATGAGACTGGTTAAGATGATGATTACGATGATGTCCATTACTTCTTAACCCCTACACACTGACGACTAATATTTGTCATTCTAGGTGTTTTAGTCAACTTAATTCAATTTAAGAGCGACTTTCCAAACTGCAGGAGCCTGATACAACCGTCACCAAGGCTTTCACGTACAGGACGCTCTCCTAAGTTTAACAGACTCATTTGGAGGTAGCAAGAATTATAAATAACTCATTTGGAGGTAGCAAGAATTATAAATAATGTCATCGCTTGTGTGCGTTACCGTGGGTGAGTTATGATCTGGATCTGTCTACCAGCTAAAAGACGCCTTACCTGTGAGTTATATATGATGACACTAATAGACATTTTCCGAACTGTCTGTGTCACAGTTCATCTCTACCGTGTTATTCTAGAGCATTTTCCTTTATGTTCTGTGCTTTCCTTCAGTCCCTCTGTCACTGTCCACGTCTCACTCCTGTACGTCCCAGCACAGTCATCCAAGGTTGCATTATTTCCATACTCATATTTTTGTCCTGATCATTATTTCCACAGCCCCATATCACTTGAAAATAAAGTTATGCATATCCCCTGGACTCGTATTCTTGTCTGTTTAGGAAGCTCCCTAACACCTCTTCCTTAGTGATTTATTTTTGAATATGGCTAGTTAATAACCATTTGTACGCCTTTTTATGGAGAGTATGGCGATATTGGAAGGATTTACATAACAGAAGAGGACACTAATCTGCAATAAACAAAATAAACCGCTTAGGAAAGGGTGTTAGGGAGCTTCCTCTACCGTCGAAAATGCAGGCCCTGGTGATCTAGTGGGTTAAGGCAGTAAGGAGTAAAGGATGCTATTTGAAGGGGTGCATTTCGAGTGATTGTTGGAGTTCATCGCTCACACAGGTTAATACCACTCGGGAAACAGCGACTGGTCACTCTTGTTTAAGTGTTTGGACTAAATTGCCAAACCCCAGGCCCCTACGCTCCTGAATGGGCAATAAAGGATAAAGGTACTGAAAACAGATCTCCCTGTCGTCCACCCTTCTCCCCGCACCTCCCAGCTCGGCCTCACCTTGTCAATGAACTGCACTGTTTCCACGACGGCCACCTGGCTCTCGACGTGGCCAATTAGCGTCACTTCCAGGTAGTATTGCGTGTCTGGAGTTTGAAAGTAAATTATCATAAAACTTAGAACAGCGGATTATACAAGGTGATGGATGCACAAAAATACCATTACACATGCCAGTGGAAGAAAATACTATGATATACATGCAATACCTGACGATAACAGAGGGTTCATAAAGTATACAGTATTATCTAAGAAAGGTGTATAGATCAGTCGATATACAGTACATACAACACTTGATCATACAAGAAGAGGATACATTAAAAATCTGTTATACAAGATTGTGCGAGAAAATTATATGACTCAATCGAAATGCGTGCACAGTAAGGGGGCGGTGTAATGGAAGGCAGGACTCCAGTGAATCGCCAGTTTAAACTCAGAACCTCCTGCAAGGCTTTTATTTCCAACTTAGTTCCCTCACACCACCCACCTCACCTTGAAGCCTCCGTCCTAAGTAGGGAGCGTAGTATAACAAGCCGCACACAGCATCACAGTGAACTAATTTAGCCCACAGAAAGTTGGCGATGCCAGAGGGTCAAATAAAGTGGCAAAAACGTTGATATTGAAACTAGTATATATGTAAGATCGGGACATTACTCGTCTGTATTGAAAGGATTGGAACTCACCTCACATAGGTATACAAGGGATGGAACTCGCCTCACATAGGTATACATGGGACTTGAACTCATTGCCCATCAGTATAAGAATGACTAGAGCTCACAACTCATCGGTATACGTGGGATCAAAACTCACCACTTATCAGTACATATGAAATCAAAACTCACCACTCAATTATACTTTCAAAAATGGACCTCACTACACATCGATCGATAAGCACAGAAATGGGCCTTCCCTCGGTATACGCGGAACTAGGCCATTGGTATAGGAAAGAACTCTGCTCACCGCTAAGCGGCTGCCCCTCGATCGGCCGGTAGTGTGGGTGGGGTGGGAGGGGATCGAGGAAGGCGAAGTCGGCGAAGAAGTCGAGGCTGGAGGTGGCGAGGATGGAGACTGAGTGGGAGGCGGAGGAGAGGGTTGTGTTAAGGAGCCAGATGCCGTACACAGGGGCGGTCCAGCGCAAGGCCTTGAAGGTGGACGTGTGGGAGATGACTTCTACGGAGGGATCGCTCTCCAGACTCGTAGCGTCCAGGAGGTCGTACGTTTTGCCTGTGAGGAGAAAGGAGGAAGGTAAAGTGTAAGTAATGCTGAGGTCACCATCATTGCACTTAACCAATTCAAGACGAGGACGTAGTTAACGACTTACTATTATTCATATATCCACATCTGGACATAGTTGTTAACTGGGGAGATACAACAGTTTCGGTCTAACTTCGACACACGTTTCCTATGCCAGTTAGAATGCTGTTCAGTCTCATACCTCCTCACCACATTCTGCCGGTCTCAAACCAATCTTGCCTCTCCCTGTCCTGCCCCCTGCTGTGCTATTCTAACTTCTTCCATTCTCGTCCTGTCCATCCTTACCAACTCATCCATCCACATTCCATCCTACCCCTTTCCAGCTCGTCCCACCTTCCTCCTACCCCATCCTTCCCTGTCCCACCCATCCCACACTTGTCCTTCCTTAAACCATGCCATTCTAACCCTTATTTTTCATTCTGTTCCGTCATTCTACCTCCATTCTCCTCGTCTTATTCTGTCCCAGCCATTCTTCTATTCCAGCTTGCGTCTTCCATCATCACTCCCCTTTCTCCTCACGCGTCGCTCCCCGATTTCATTCCATCATTACCCGTTCTTCATTGCCACCCATATCCCTTCATTCCTTGCCTCTGTCGTTTACCCCATCATACTGCTATCCTCCTTCCCCGCTCTCTCCATGTATTTCACTTCCTTCCATCTCACTCTTCCCCACCTGTTATCTCTCTCCATCCTCCTGTCCGCTATCCCCATCTCCCTTCTTCCCCTACCCTTGCCTCGTCTCCTCCTCCTCCCTTGCCCCTTTCTCGTTCTCCCCCTCTCTCCCCCCACCTGTAGGGTTGGTGAAGAGTCCAGAGGTGAGTTCCCCAGAGATGCGTAGTTCAAAGTCCACTATGGCATCGTCCACGGGCACTTCCTCACGCAGGTTCTGACTCGTCTCCAGCTGCATCAGAGTCACCTGGGGCAGGGAGGGTGAAAGTGAGTGTGTGTGTGTGTGTGTGTGTGTGTGTGTGTGTGAGAGAGAGAGAGAGAGAGAGAATATCGGGATGCAAGTTAATTCACGAACAGAGGCAAACACACACACACACACACACACAATAGAGTATGCACTAACAGCACACACACGAATACCTCAGCCTTGCCCTTCCCTATCCCATTCGTTCTCTTTCCATCCCATTCCTCTCTATCTTTTCGCATCCTTCCCCAACATTTTCCCATCCCCCTTTCCCTGCTGCAGGACAAGGGGGATACATTTCCTGTCCTGCTCATCCTCATTTTATTCTTTCTCTTTCTCTCCATGTCATTCCCCTCCGAAAATTTCTCACCCATCCTTTTCTCATTCCCCTTGCCCCTCAGCCTCCCATTCAATCTCATTCTATCCAGCCCATCCTTCTCCTTCATTTCTCCCCCTTCCCCCTCCCCCATCCCATCCTCTATCTTTCCATCCCATTCCCCTTCATTCTCTGTCCATCCTTGCCCATCCTTCTCTCATCCCCTCTATCCCGTATTTTCCCCATCCCCCCCTCTCTACTCACGGTGGAGGTCTCAACAGTGCTGCCAATGATGTCCACGATGTCATTCACGTCGAACTTGGCCGCGTTGATGAATAAACCGCCCGTCGCCTCCGCCAGCTCAATGTACTCGTCGGTGCTGGTGATTAGGTCCCTCTCGTGCTTGCCCTCACCCAAGCCTTTTTCATCTTTTTTCGCCGCCAAGTCACTAAGGATCACTGTAACCTGGTGGGGAGGGGGGAAGGAGTTACATTAATTCTCTAGCTGGCAGTTCTCGGTCCCACCTTCTTTTATAATCCCCATGCGTCACTATAAACTAAGGGCACGATGGAGTTGCATCAATTTTCTACCTGACAGTCTTCTGCTCTGTGTTCTTTAGTTTGATTTCCTTCTTCTTCTTCTTTTTAGCCTCTGTAATCTAGGAACAGAACTATATTAATTCTCCGCCACACAGTCAACAATAATGTCAACTTATGAGTAGACATGATACCCTGCCTTCTTCTTTCCCCTTTTCCTCCCTCCCTATTGCTTCCTTTCTCCTTTTTTCATTCTTTCCTGTCTACTTTTTCTTCCTTACTTCCTTTCTACCCATTTCTTTATCGTCCACCTTTCTCCTTTTCTTCATGCCTACTTTCCTTCTCTCCTTCCTGCCTGCCTTCCCAGCTCCTCCTCCTACTTTCTTCCTTCATCCTATGTCTCTTTACATTATTAGTAGCTTCCCTCCTTCTTCGTGTTTTCCTACCTTCTTTTTCGCCCCCTTGCATTCCTGCCTGTCTTCCTACCCACCTATCTACCTGCTTACCTATTTACTTGCCTGTCTGTGTGGGTGCCTGCCTACCTCCCCGTATACCATCCTACTTATACTACTTACCTACCTACCTTTATGTCTGCCCCACCTTATTGTGCTGCTGCTGCGCCAAGGCAATGATGGGGTTCATCAGCTCGCCGTCCTTGGCGTCGGCGTCGGTGAAACAAAAGACGGCACCGTAATCAGGGGTCACTCCAAGGGCGTTCTGGAGGAGGGATGTGTCTTTTAGTTCTGGGGGGAGGCGCTGATGGGGAGATGGAGCTTCGAGTATGAATAGGTGTAGTGATCATTCTCTCTCTCTCTCTCTCTCTCTCTCTCTCTCTCTCTCTCTCTCTCTCTCTCTCTCTCTCTCTCTCTCAGGCCAGAGTAACTAACCTGCAGCCCACACCAGAACAGCTCAGGATTGTCCCCACCACCGTAGGGCTCAAGGGCGTTCACAGCGTCCAGAAACTCTTGAGAATCCGACGTCCTGAGCACCGGGCCGCAGTCTGCACAAGAGGAGCACAGGCCACGTAGTCATGAGCATTTTGGGGCTTAAGTTATGTATATGTGAACATTTTGATGAAGTTTTTGGATCTTAAGATGTGGGGAGGATTTTGTTTTTAAATTTTTGTCTTCACTCAAAATTTCCGGAGCTTCAGTTGTTTTGGGCGTTACTTTATTACACTTTTTCTTTGCCTTCAATCATGGTTTGAACTTAAGTTGTTTATGGGATTATTTATACTTCTCAAACATAAATTTTCTCGAGTTTCATTGCTTATAAGATTACTTGCTTGTACCCTATTCTTCAGTAATCTATTTTCTGGAGATTAAGCTCTACGTGGGATTTTGAATGATGTTTTTATCTCAGTCTCTATGGAAAAATAGCACAGTTACACACTCAGTACTTTGGTCTCAGTAAAAAGGAGAGAGAGAGAGACTCTTACCCACCTGGATCATTGAACGGCGATAGAACATAGACCTCCGTGTTGGTGCTGGCCACGATCTGTGCAACTTGGTCTTTCACGGCTTCTATATCGTCACCCATAGAGCCTGAGGAGAGAAGTGGGAAAGTCAGGATTGTGGGTGGTGAGGATGGTGGAGGGATGGATGGTGGTGGTGATGGTGAACAAGGGAGGGTTGGCTGGTGAAGGAGAGGGGGATGCGGTGAGGATGATAATGGTGGAGACAGGGACTAGTAATGATGGTGATGGTGATGGAAGAAGGAATGGGTGATGAAAAGAGCAGGGATTATAGCCTCTTGTATCGACTCATTAATGTCACCTGTAATATCACATTAGAGGAGGAGGGATTAAGCATAAAATAACATAAATATGTTTATCATCATCAATCACCATTCTGACATGCAAATTTCCGTTTATTTCAGTGGGTTGGCCTAGAGGCCCTATAGAAAGAGAGACTGAACGGCCAATATTTTGAGCTGCTCGCTGATTGGTCGGTCGACAAGCTGCGATTTTTGTGCAAACGCCACACAGCCAGGGTGTTGGCTGGCTGCAGATTCGTCTCTAAATACATCTTGTCATTTGCGGTAATACGTGACTGGTTGCTAAATAAAATGGCTTCCTTTGTAATTTATTTTTTAATTTGAGCTATTGAAGATTTTTGTTGTAATTTTCATCCCTACATACGGAGTTTGCTTCAAAGTACACTTAAAAACCGTGATAATCGCCGAACCGTTGTGTTTTTTGTTGACAGTCCAGACTTGGTTGCCGATAAGTGTGTGTTGTACATCTTTTACTGGTGCTTTTTATTTATTTTTTTCCTTATCAGTGGTTGATTGTGCTGCATTTAGGTGCAGTAACACTCACGGACCTTCTCTGCGGCTTTTCCTACTCTCTTGTGATGCAGCAAGAAGGATATTATGGGAAATTAAGGTGAAGAGTGCAAACTGGTCAGCAAGTGTCATCGGCACTGCCAGGTGAGTTTTATTTATTTTACATGTATTTGTCCCAGTTATGAAGAGTTATTATATCATAATATAAATTGAAAGAAGCAGTGTAGGGATAGAGGATATTTTTTATTAATGAAAAGGAAATAAGGTAGTTTAGATGCTGGACCTTGTGTTTAGTCCTTGTAGCTTTCACCTTTTCCTTTTTACTCGGTATAAATGAAGATTTTGGTTGGTGAGAAAAGACTTTTGTCTGCATTTAGTCTATGGTACTGTATTCTATACGTGATGAGCATTTTAATGTTGGGTGTGGCGTATAGGGCTAAGGCTTACTTACGAAAAAATAATTCTTAAGATTAATGATTGATTAGGTCCACATATGCAGCAAAGAAATAAAGGTAATCCTTAAGGAGACCTAAGACCACGTCTTAAAGAAAAGAAAAAAAAAACTGCCTGAACTAATTCAGTGATTTTTGTAAAGGTGTACATAAGTGCGTTTTCGAGTGAAAAAGTTCTATTAATAAACAAGAAAAATATGTTTAGCCTACGTAAAAGGTTAGCATGTTTGGTTAGGTTAGCATAAAATTGGTTAGGTTAACATAGAATAGGCTAGATTACGTTAAGATAAATAAGGTTGGGTTAATATATGAAAATTTAGGTTAGCTTTGGATAAATAGGCACTGATAAGGGTTATTTCGTTTAAATGTGGCGTTCAAATGTGGCGTCCGTCTGTCCTCGCGCTCCACAAGATGGCATCCGTCTGTTAAATAACCACCGCATTTTTTCTTAACGCTTTTATCTGCTTTTACAAGATATAAAAAACAGTGAAACTTGGAAACGCGGTAAGAAAATACTTTTAAAATGCCATAAAGAGCTAAGGTAAAAGAAAAAAAAATCAAAATAAGGTGGCCCAATGTCTCCATGAAGATCGTCGAAAAAATATCAAACTGATAATACGTTTTGTTGATTACATTAGTTACAAGAAAGAAATTCTTGTGTATCCATCCTCTGCTGTAAAAGATCTCCATTCCAAAGCAGTAGTAATCTTTAGGGCCTGTGCTGATTCAGTTTTGAACAGTTCCTCAGTATAGGAAAACTTAGTGAAGCTGTATTGGAAAAAAATTTCATTAAATGTAATGACTCCCAAAATGCCATAATGTCAACTGATTACTAACATATTTTAATCTGCCACTGTCATGCAAAAATAATATCCAAATAAAGAAAATACCAAAAAAATTAAGGAGTGGTAAACGTACAGCACTTGTAATCAGGTGTGATAGATGGGTCTCTTGGTTGAACAGGGTCGAGAAGTAGCCAAAAATAAATAACTTACTAATTAAATAAGTAAATGTCAGTAGTGCCCACTGAGGTGAGCTATGCATCTGTTTATTAATTCCTACTCACGTCATCGAAATATACGGTACAGTACAGTATATTACCGGTATTCAACACAATGGCGATATTTGTCACACTCATGCATCATATCCACTCTACATGGCCAGAGCCGTTCCGTATACGTTCGCAATTAACTGTGAAAATTTTTTAATAATATGTGCAAAGAATATTGTTTGTTTGTACAGATTATGATCATCAGGTTAGAACACACACTAGGAGCAGCACTTCTTCCTGACTAACACCATATCCTAGTGTTAATCAGTTGTTACAGCTCAGCATTCAAGGTGGAGAGATGACAGTTTTAGGCCAAGCTGAAGTGAACAAGATATAGCCTAGCTTCTGTCCCCAAATGGAAGTTTAATTAATTCCTTTATTTTTTGATGTGATACCATCAAGGAGGTTACGCTGGTTTGGACTGAACTATGATAGTCAAGCCTCGACATTGGTGACTTGGAAGGACTTGTTACAATGTTTCTTTACAAAGTTAATCCAATTCCCCCCAGGAAAAAAAGAAAAAGAAGAAAAGGTATTATGCCTGATACCATGTTTCTTTGCAAAGTTAATTAAATAAAAGTAAAAAAAAAAGTATACATTTGAATTAAAAGCATTGATAAACCTAAAGACCAAGGCCACAAAATAATTTAAAAAAGAAAAGGCCCTACCGTATAATAATAATAGTAAATAAGCCTAAGAAATACACCCCTCACCTGTCGTATCGATGGAGACGGAGAGCGCAGAGCCTTGGTAAATATCGTACAGGCGTCGGTATTTGTCAGGACCCACGGCATCCTCAAACAGATTCTGTCCAGGCATTAAGAGGAAGAAATTATTAGACGAAATGATTAAGCTCTACAGTCCGAGAACGGATATATTTTTTTTTTTGAGGGGGGCCTCGTGCTTGTTATGTCTTGACAATTTCTATCAGGAGTTTTTATTTATTTATTAATTTGTTTACTGGAGGAACGTTGGCAGCGATATTACCAGGGTTGCTCGACTGCCTGGTTGTACAAACGTGCCTCAACTACTTCCCTACCCCCCCAGATAGGAGGAGACTCACTGAACTGAACACTACAGTATGTCAGTAATAAGGAAATATAAATACCATAACAGAGAATGTCAGTGTACAGAACGATACATAAATAAGTGGCTAAGGAAGAGTTGCTACGAAACCCCTTGTGCCACCCTGAAAGCGACGCTTAATCCTAAACCTTTCTGCTGCAGATCATGTTCTAAAAAAAATAAATAAATAAATAAATAAAAGTGCCCTAGTGACCCTCGCATATTCAGTAGACATAAACCTAACAGTTCTAGCTTCCCATAGCATACCAGGTAGAAGTCTGTGGCTTCTATGGCGACCTCTGCGGCGGCGTAGTGGTAGTAGTTGTGGGGCGAGAAGCAGGGCGACGTAGAGTCCTTGTTTACACCGCCCAGAGGATCGTCGCGGGCTGTTAGGTCTAGTACTCCTCCGTGACTGCATTTACCGCCTGTTTAAATGCAGATAGTTTTTAGCTCTACAACTGCTCCGCAGTTGCTTTCCCTTCTCTGCAACTGCTCTACAGTTGCCCAGCTTTACTCCACAATTCCCTGAGCTGCTCTAGAATTGCTCTATATTAATCAGCAATTGCTATGTGCAGTACCACACTGTTATATGCAGATATATTCAGCTTTACAATACTCTGCAGTTGCTCCAAGTTGCTATATAGGCATATTTAGCTCTACGTTACTCTACAACTATATAGATTGAAACTTTCAGCCCTAGATCTGCGATTCGTACTACTATTTTTACGATGCTTCTGATATCCCCATAAGAAATGCACATTTAAAAATATTTCTATATCTTAAAATATTTCAAGTCATTTAGAACTCCCTCCTTCATGTTGTACTTTTATATTTCACGTATTTTTTGTTATAGTATGGCATCTTGTCTATTCCACAGCTTGTTTACACTCTCTCTCTCTCTCTCTCTCTTTCTCTCTCTCTCTCGTTTTTCTGGATACGGAACTGATACTTATAAAACTATCATATCTTGCATTACAACTGCTTCAAAATTTTGCATTGTTACAGTGATATTCCTTTTTTAATGGTCTGCAACCTGGATACGGTGGAGTCTGTCGCTCCAGTGAAAAATTCCCAGAAACCCACTACGGCTGTTTTGTCTGTTCTTGTCTTCATATAGGTCAATAAGCAAATTTTTTATACGGACGAAGACTTTTACAATTAATTCTAAGGTCATCTCTTGCCTGTGATCGGATATAAGTGCATTGGATACTCCTTGCTCTTAGCTTATGGTCACAACAGTCATTCAGTCAGTTGCTTATTCAGTCAATCCTTCCATCAGTAACTAAGTGATACAGTCAGCCTCCCAGTCAGTCAGTCACCCACCAGTAGGCGGCTTGGGGATCAGCTGACTTTCGCCCACTTCGGTGGGGTAGGTGTAGAAGCCGCTGCTTACGCCTTTCCCGGTTATCACATTACCAGCACACGAACCCTGCAGACACAAACACACGTAAGACAAAAGAACATGCACGTGAGGTAAGGAATCAACACAGAAGCATTCTTGTACGAAAGCCAAAAGAAGTAAACGCAGGTGCACGTAAGACAAAAAATAAAGAACGCACGTAAGGTAAAATAGATAACATTCATGCGCACGTAAGATAAAAGAAATTTAAAAAAAAACACGTAGGGCAAAAGAACAAACACACGCACGTAAGGCAAAACATATAAAACACGCATGTTAGTCAAAAGGAATAAAACGCACACACGTAAGGAAAAACAACAACATATACTTAAGGCAGAAGTAAAACTCACACGCACGTATGTCAGGAGAGAGAAAACACACACTCACGAAAGGCAGAAGAAAAGAACATTGAAAAGTGAACACCATTTTGAAATAGTGTCTGTTGTATCTTTGTTCTTGTTATATTTTGGAATATATGCAAGGACTATTTAACCGCCATCAAAATTACCAAAGTTAATTATGAGCCCACGTATTCCTAGGTTTATATATTCGTAACTAGGGACGCAGACTGTGACGAAATAGGTAAATTTTTTGTTGTTACACTCAGTGGCGTGAAATGTTTGTACATCTTGGTTCAATACGCTACCGTTTTAACTCTAATTTAGCCCCGATGTCCACCGTTTTGGAGCGTATTTCACGTAACAAAAAGAAACAGTGCTACAGCTCTACATACTTTCCATAGCACTTTCCTGTAAGTAATACCGGTATCATAATTTAGTGTCAACCATATCTTACAACTCAGCATTCAAGATGGAAATTTTAGTTCAGGTTAGAGTAAAAAGGGTATAACTGTGTTAAGCTTACTCTGACTGAACACTCTGGAAAACTGCTCTTTCCTCGAGACAGAATGAAAATCAGTCAGTGTGTCCCTTTTGTCCAGATTTGTAGATTGGAAAAAAAAAAAAAAAAGCTTACCTACCTGCGAGGAAGGACAAGAAGTACAAACATCCTCAGTGTCAGTGGCCAGTATGCCGTCAATTGCGTATCCAGGTCGACCTAGCTCCTCCAGGACCTCCAAATTGCCCTCATCGATCCACGTGGAATGCGAGTAGAAGTCTTGGATCGAGTGGAGCGAGGTGCCGAGGAGGGATCGAGCTCCAGCGTAGTCTTCGTCCACCATGATGGAGGAGTAGATAAGAGGGTAGCGCGATATCAGTTTGGAGTGTAAGGTGTCGAGTTCTTCGCCGTCGCCGTGGATGGTGGGGTCGTATCTGTACGTGTAGGAGTGGGTTAGATTTGGAGGCAGTTGTTGCTACTGTTTACTATCATCATCATCATCATCATCCAATCCTACGTTGCTCCATGAGGAGCGTAGAAGCCCGGGGCTAGGCAAGTTGGTCCTGACATTTAAGATGAGAGGGACCAGCCTCACTCATCCCTGAGTGCATTACGTGAGCAGTAAACCCCAATCACCCCTTGGATATAAACCTGCACCGGCTTAGTCCGATTGGAGCGCCATTATTACCCACTAAACCACCAGGCGCCATAATTTGGTTATATGGTTACCACCCAGCTTAGTAAATGGTTTCCTGGTGTACAGGAAACCATTTGGCTTGTCACTCAGTGTCGAGTCATCCATAGGCAGAAGGAAGAGGAAAGAATGAAGGAAAGAAAGATTATTATTATTATTATTATTAGCAGAAGCAAAAGTAGTAGCAACGGTAGTAGCAGTACATTAGTAGCCAGTTTGTTGTGTATCATTGTCGCCTTAAATACCCAGACGAAGTAGTTCAGCCCCGGGCCTCTGCGTTACTGATGGGCAACACAAGACTGAATGGAGGATGGAGTAACTTCAACTTCATTGTTATCTTATTTCATTGTTTTTATCCTTTTTTGATGGGAGATTTGAGATGAGGGTCATATCTGAAGCACCATAACACTGGTATGAATGTGTAAGTAATCTGGCTTTTTATTTATTTTTTCATATCATTAACCACAAACTTCTCGGGAACGGCTTAACTGTAAGCAAGAATGGGACGTATAATTTTTCTTATGTTTACCATATAGACATTCTTTTTCTGTCGCAGATGTGAAGGAAAGCATGTGACTTTAGCTAATAATTCGACGTAAACTTCACTAGATCATGTACTGGCTCTCGGTGATCCCATGGATGTTAGGGTCGGTGACAGGGTGGTAAGGAGAGAGAGAGAGAGTATTCGACAGGTAGGGAGGCATACAGGCCTTTGCGTATAATTATAAATTATTACAGTTTTGGAGTTTCGCTAGACTGAAGCAACCTTCTTGAAGGTCCTTAGGTAGGTAAAGTGAAGCACCATAGATATACAGTAGACAGATAGATTGATAAATGCAGACAGACAGACATGGACACACCGACAGACAGGTGAACACAGACTTGGACAGAGACAAACAAACAAACCGAGAGATAGCCAAACAACAAGCACATCTCCATCCCCACCTGTACTGGTACAAAGAATCCGCTTTGACGCAGGCCCTGGCGATGGAGTTGACAGCCTTGATGAAGCGGGAGGGCGAGGCGTTGACCCCGTAGACGGCGTGGAAGATCTCCGTCAGTGAGGCGTTGTCTCTGAGGAGGAAGTCCGGCGTGGGGGGGTAGTCTCTGAAGAAGTCGCGGATGTTACGTCGGATGGCCTCGCGGGTGATCGATTCGTGGCTGTAGTCCTCGTCCAACATCTGAGAGAGAGAGAGAGAGAGGAAGGAATTAGTATCCTCGTCATAGTGATCATCATTAACATCATCATCATCATCACTGTTATTCTCGTCATCATCATCACTGTTATTCTCGTCATCATCATCACCGGTTATTCTCATCATCATCGCCATTGTTATTCTCATCATCATCATCATCATCATCATTTTATCGTCATTAACATCAGTGCCGTCGTCATCCTCCTCCTCATTATCGCCACCACCCAAGTTCCCACAACTTTTTCGGCATTTCACCTAAGTCGGAGAGATTTTTAAGGCTTACCCAACTTCTCATAATATTCACCACAATTAACGATTTTTAAGAAGGAACAGAGCATAAAAAAGGCAGAGGCTATGAGCAGTGACAGCCAAATACAGTATAGAAAGAAAATGGAGAAAAAGAGAGCTGTGAAAGGCTGGAGATCTCTGGCTAGGATGCTCCTAAGTTGATTAAAAAAATGTTGCTTCAGTTGAATTAGCACAGCCTTGTTAGTGGTAAAAATAAATAACAAGGATAAATGGTGCTAATGATGCTAATGAGAACAGTAATGATAATACTTTTCGAACGCCTACCTCCACCAAGTCAGCATCATTCCCTTGTGACGTTGACATTTGATTCTTTTTCTGTGGGAAAGTTTAATTAAGTGTTCCTCTGATGGTATTCACTTATTATTCTGAAAGTTATGCAATCTCATCCTGTAGTTATTTTTCCATATTGTTGTTTCTAACAGTCAGCCAGACAGACTAACCAGAAACATAGCTTTCGTAGTGGGGGTAATAATGTACTCTCACACGGTGAAAACAGACGTAGTATGAAGAAAAAGGAGAAGAGGATGGAGGAAGAGGGGGAGGAAAAAGGGGAAAGAAACGAAGAAGTCATGCAAGCAAACTCAAAGCCACACTCAAGAAAGGTCACTCGTGCACGAAACGATGACTTGCATTGACCTCACCTGGTTTGGGCAGAGGATGTTGTTGATGTCAGGGTCTGTGAGGTTGAGGGGGGTGGGAAGGAAGGCCCATGCCCCCCCTGCAAGCACCCCCAGCAGCAGACAACCCCTCAGAATATTGACGTGGAAGGACATGGAGTTGATGGGGTGAGTTTGACGGGGACTGAGTGACGAGGAAAGCACGCAAAGTGATAGAGCGGCTTTGGGGAAAGTTTATATATCTTTGCAGTGGGGGGAGGGAGGCAAGGATGGGGAGGAGAGGTGAAGGAGGCGACAGTGGCAGGAGAGGGGAGAGGGAGATAAGGGAGAGGAGCCGAGGAGAGGTAGGGAAGAAGAGATGAAGGTGGAGGTTGGAGAAGAAAGAACCCCTGGGGGAGGGAAGAAAAATGAAAGGTGTGAAGTAGGAGAGACAGGACGAGAGATAGGGAGGGGGAGAAGCAAGAGCTGAGGAAGGGAGTTTGGAGGTTGGGTAGGGAAAGATAAGGGAGAAGGGAACTGCAAAGAGAGGAGAGAGAAATATAAATAGAAAAGGAGGAAGGTGGGGGAGAAGAGGAGGGTGGGGAAAAGGAAGAGGAGGGGAGATTACTGGTAGGAAGTTTAGAGGAAGAGTTGGGAGAGTGAAAAGAGGAATAAGAAGGCAGGTAAACGAGAAGAGAGTAAGCGTGAGGACATAAAGAAACAGATGAAGAGTTATGAGAAAATAGAACACAAGTGGATAGAGAAAGGAAAAAGCGAAGATGAAGGTGAGTGAAAAGGAAGGGGTAAGGAGGTCGTATGTTAAAAAAATATAAGAAAGTGGCGAGGTAATATCATTATATCAGCACTACCCACCACCACCACCACCACCATCATCATCATCATCATCATTACCACCACCCACCACCATCGTCATCATCATCATCATCATCATCACCATCATTATCATCACCCACCATTACCACCACCACCACCAGTATCATAATAATCATCACCATCATCATCTTAATTATTAGCACCAACCACCATCATCATCATCGTCATCTGCATCATCATCATCATCGTCATCATCATCATCATCACCATCATCATCATCAACATCATCATCATGACTCTGAGTCTATTCTCATTATTGTTATGGGATGGGAAGGATCTAGAAAAGAAAAAAAAAACTCACGAAGACCTACCATCACAGAGACCCTTAAAACAGGCCATACATCCAGCCACTGACGCACGTGCGGTCGATAGGCATTACTTTAAGCTTTCTTTCAAGCCTCTCAACTTCTCAGCTTCATCCCATAGGGGGAGATTAAAAATAATAATAATAAAATAAAAACCAGAAATACGCCCATAGGACATGACTGCCCCGCCGTGGGTTACAGTTGTCTCGCGGTCAAACAGAAGGTCAGGGTCGTCAAATTTTGGCATAGTTAAAGTACTCATGCCAAGATGCATTTGTATATGTAGTGTTCAAGAAAATGAGCTAAACGTAAAATAAAAAAATGTGAGGTCAAGGTCATACGGAAGGTCAAGGTCATCAAAGTTTGGCGTGGTTGAAATGCTCTCACCGATATGTATCTGTGTATGAAGTTCCATGAAGGTGTCTTTAACAGTTTCTTGGGAAATGAGCTAAACGTAAAACTGGACGGACGGACGGACACGACCAACACTATATGCCCCGACTATACACATGGCGGGACATGGAAAGTGGATGAAAATGTGAGGCATGGAGAATGACGAGTGGGAGACGAAATAGGGAATAATAATTGGAGAGAGAGAGAGAGAGAGAGAGAATTTTCCTGGTATAATCTTATTAGTGACCTTAGAACATGGGAAAAGAGCAAGCTGCAATAAGTAGAAAAGGGGGAGGGAGATGGGAAGGAAAGGGAAGGGGGAGGAAAAGGGGGAAGGGGAAGAGGAGGGGGAGGGGTGAGAAAGCGCATGTTGCAGGGAAAAGATAAGTGACGCTTTTCACGTACCGAGTGAATTACAGTCTCTCTCTCTCTCTCTCTCTCTCTCTCTCTCTCTCTCTCTCTCTCTCTCTCTAATGTCTGTTTATGATATTTGCGGATGAAGATGCAGACGTGAAAATAAAACAACCATGGATGCAGATATTACACTGTGCGATTCCTAGAGTATAACCCCACAGGCCGAACTGTAAAGAGAGACTTCACACACACACACACACACACACACACACACACACACACACACACACACACACACACACACACACACACACACACACACACACACACACACACACACACACGATAAGAGAAGAAATATAAGTCAAAATATGTTGTGTGTCCAGTTCTTACCCTTCAGAAGACTGCCTTCTCCTTAGCCCCTCCATTGCAGTTGATTCTTCCTGAGCTAGGCAGGTATAATTCTAGCTTATTTTTGCAACCCCATTAGTTTTTTTATGAGTTTCACCATACCCTTGGGTGGGAAAAAACGATTGTGATGATGATGATGATTATGGTGGTAGTGATGATGATGCTCTTAACCTTTGTGTCCTTCAGCCCTAACCTTGGCATCCCTGAGGTAGTCTTGGCATTATTAAAAGGTTGTATTTATGGGTACACCACAAACCCTATCAAACAGAACCAAACTAAACTGCAAAAGCCACATCATTCACTTGTAATCTTGGTCCAGTTTTAATATAATACTGAATGTTTTATAGTTTTCAAAAGCCGGAAAGTTAGTTTAAATTATCTAATGTTTATCTCCATCAAAGAAGTTGGACGGAGGTTATGTATTCCCATGTGCCTGTGTCTTTGTTTGTGTACAAGATATTTCAAAACATTGTTATCGGCTTTCAGTTAAATCTGGTCGATAGGTGGGCAGTGGGTCAAAGAATAGGTGATTAGATTTTGATGTGGACCTGATCTGGATGGAATAAATGATAAATTTTATTGGCGTCGGCCGAGGTATATACTCTGTGACATCATGTTACAGGGCAGACTAAGTCCGTAGAACTGAATGAGTATGTGAGACCGTAAAAGTATTCTTCTGATAGGAAAGAGGAATTGGAGCAATAAATATTATTATTATTATTATTATTATTATTTTTTTTTTACGTTGGCGGAGGTATGCGCTTCCTTTACTTTCTTCTATTTAACATTAGTTTCGCAGCCTTACATGTTATATTGAAAAGCTTACACGGGTAGTGAAAAGTAAACAGGGACACTCTTGTTCTAATTCACGAAACTGTGTAGTACTCGGTATCGATCATGATGTAAATAAATAAAAAAATAAATAACTTTTTTTTTTTTTTATGCGAGGAAGAAGGAAACAAAGACCATGAGCCCGCAATAAGAGTTCCCTCCAAGAGAAAAACAAAATACAAGAGAGAGCCAAATTCAAGATCCATTCATTTCGAGATGCCTGGACACACTGCGTTTGAAAGACTGGAGATCATAGGCAGCAGGAAATACAGACAGAGGGAGACAGGTCCAGAGTTGACCTGTTCATCTCTTACCTCAGATACCAAGAGAGTTTTTGCTGAAGTCCCTGAACGATGAACAAATCAAGCCGTGTTCTTTGCTCAGTACTCAGACCAAACCTAGCAAAACCTAACCTAACATAACACAGTACGGGTAAGTAAAAGAGAGAGAGAGAGAGAGAGAGAGAGAGAGAGAGAGAGAGAGAGAGAGAGGATCAGCTGCTAGTACAGCCTCAGTTGTCCACCAAAATAATCTGTTCTAGTTTGAGTTCGAGGCTTTATAAACAATAAATAAAATAAGAAGAATCCCTTCGGTAATTTGATATATGATTTTTCTTTTCGTTTTTCGTCTTATTACGTCATGACCGATACCGATACCGATTGCTAACCGACGTTGTGGGTAAATATCAAACGAGAGGATGTCAAAATATTTCAGTATTATCATTCTTAAGGCCCTGAAACTTAATCTAATACATTCCGTCGAATCTAGGAAGAATGGGATACTGTTCACTGAGTTTCTCTTGTACAAAAACTTAGCATTTACGTTTCCGGAAAATCACACGCAGGATAAGATTGAAGAGAAGTGGAAAAAATAGTCATTCATCTCCCTTCATTGCACTGAATACTGCTGTCGGCGAGGCAGGAGATTTTTGCATTTTGAAGGCTGCAAATATAAAGTGGGAAGAACAAGATGTTGATAATGTAAAGAGGTATTTATCTGAAAATGAAGGACATATGCATAAGAAGAACGAAGTAAAAAGTTAAATGAGTGATTAATACAGAAAGGAGTTGTCCCTGAATGGAAAAAAAATGGAGAAGCTTATCGAGGAGAGAGAGAGAGACAGAGAGAACGGAGTGCATTGGTTAATTTCATTTTTGCCGGTAGTCGTTCACTTCCTGGATATTTAGCATTGCAAACGTGAAAAAAATAAGAGATTTCTGTTTACTTTCCTCCTTCTCCTCCTCCTCCTCCTCCTCCTTCCTCCCATATCTCTCTCAGACTTCAAGCCATATCACCCACCACGTAATAAGAAAGTTTAGCCTATATTATCTGCCTGTCCACTGCACAAGGGTCACTGTAGGAAGCAGCCAGTTTTTGCTAATAAACTTCAGTCTACAGCAGTTCAAGTCCAGTTGTTTCAGATTTTTTTTTTTAATGACAAAGGGCACCTGGACAGTAATCTAGTGTGTGTGTGTGTGTGTGTGTGTGTGTGTGTGTGTGTGTGTGTGTGTGTGTGTGTGTGTGTGTGTTTTTCTCCCTTGCTCCGTTGATCTGTAAAAAAAAAAAAAATACTGATGGGTGAACACTGACTGGGGGCAAGGGCGAATGAACTGAGTCCACTAGTTTGACCAGTCAGACCAGAAAGGAGGTCGTATTTTATGTGAATTTGGAGATTTCGTAACACCTCCTCCTGAGCTATTTATTTTGCACGTTGTAGCTCATATTAATTTTGCACGTTGTAGTTCAGTGTTCTGTATTAGGTTTTCGACAATAATTATATCGATATTAAATGGGTATAAATAGGATACTAGAGAATGTTAAGATGTACTATGCAAACTAAAACGCTAAGGAAGAAGTGCTGCGAAGCCTCCTATGCCACCAACAGTAAAACACAAAGACAACAGAACTGAGTGATACATGTAGCTGGATTTTATAAATATATAAATATAAATAAATATAGATAGATAGATAGATAGATATCTCGATACGTGAACCATTTGCAAATGAGCCTAAATGTTACAAGTAGTTTGTGTAACCAGTGAATTCATGAAATCCCTAGGGAATTTGTAAAATGAGTTTAAATTAGGATGGGTTAGTTAAGGTTAGGTTAATTTAGGCTACGGTTAGGTTAGGCTGGGATGATGTAGGTTAAGTTTAGTTTAGGTTAGGCTAGGTTAGCTAGGATAGGCTAGGTTAGGATAATTTAGATGACTGCTAAGTTGTAAAGCGTTCATCTAATTTAACCTAACGTATCCTAACTAACCTAGCCTAACCGAAACTATGCTTAATCTACAGTAGATTATCCCAGCCTAAGCTAACCGCAGCCTAAATTAACCTAACATTAATTAACCCATCCTAATATAATCTCATATCACGAATTCCCAAAGGATTCCATGAAATCACTGGTAACACAAATTCCCTGTAACATCAACACCATCTCGGGATTAACACAAAAAAACCTTTGTGTGTACTTATTTTATTCATATCAACAATAAATACTACAACAGACTACAGCAAGCATCACAACTCTATACACCTACAGCCAGCTACCCTATCTCTATGTACAGTCTCCGTAAAAACAGTTTGCCGACTGTACCAAGACTGCCACAGGAGCACCGGACCTTATGATACAAAAGGTTGGTGGTGGCCAAGGGTCGGCAGACTGTTCCCTGTGACTGTTTTGTCCAGGTGTGACGGACGCAGACGCAAGATTAGGTCCAAGACAATTTTGAGAATCCTTTGGCTCGAAATCGGTCATTTTTTGTCACTAGAGTTATTATACGGAACAAACTTTTACTTAGCAAATACTTCACGTGTGTGTGTGTGTGTGTGTGTGTGTGTGTGTGTGTGTGTGTGTGTGTTTTAGAGTAACCATCAGTGCCACTTCTTGTGCAGGTCACCTCATGCACAATCACCGCTACAGTTACCGTAACACAGTGTTTGGCTTGACAGTATAACTAGAGATCACCGCCACTCACAACCAGTATATTTATCAGTAATTTAATTATTTCTGTACAAAAACTGTTGAGAGAAAACAAAAATTGGCTTTCTGTCTGTCTATCTGTTTATAGATAGATAGATAGATATAGATAGATTGATAGATAAATAGACATAGATAAATAGATAGGTAGACAAACAGACAGATAAATAGATAGATATAAGCTGTCATGTTTGGCTGCCTCAGAATGCATGGAATTCCTACACTAACAATGAATGCATCCGATTTCCTTTTATATCTCCCTTTTTATTAACTACATAAATTAATTTAACTCACTTTTTCTTACCCATAGATTGCTTTCGCGAATGTTGCTTCCATTTAACAGATTAGTCACTTTAAACCGCAGTGTAGGTATTGTTGCTCACTGTACCTGCATATCCTAACTACCATCACAGTATGAATTATTTCCACCTGTTGCTGCAGCACGGAGTTTGGGAAAGGAAAATCTCTGTGGCATATTTTAATGACTCCAGTATAATGGAAGTATAATTCATTCGCCTCTGTCCTACCTCATTACCAAGGAAGGAAGAGACAGATAAAAGGAAGTACAATGAGCAAAGTAAATAGAGAAGAACATCAAGTCATCACAGTGGGTGTGGGGCTAAGCGAGTAGGGATCGAAGCGTTTTTTTAGGGTGCCCCAGAATCCAGCTGTCTTGTAGGGCCCTTTCCCCATGCTGGGTCCCCTCAGTGCCCTCTGCGGGTAGAGAGGAGGCGTAGAGGAGGTGGATGCATCGCTGGACAAGGTCATAGGGCTCCTCCTCCTTCTGCGGAACTTGGCACGCCCTTTGTACATCACCACTACCAAGATTGCCAGGAAAACACACATGGTCACCCCGCCTAGGATGGAGGCAGCCATGATCGCGCTCTTCGATGAAAATTTGACAGAATCCGGGTCTTGTGTCACGTGGAAATTGTTGTAGTTTATTTTTTTCCCGTCAAACACGTGGTTTGAATCCCCAGCTTCTAACACCACCTCTGGAAGGCCACCGCTATTACCATCAACATCACCATCAACATCAGGATCGCTTGTGGA
Source organism: Coenobita brevimanus (assembly GCF_032717465.1). NCBI lineage: Eukaryota > Metazoa > Arthropoda > Malacostraca > Decapoda > Coenobitidae > Coenobita > Coenobita brevimanus. The sequence goes on from NC_137050.1 coordinate 5,467,592, forward strand.
GGGTGGTGGTCGGTACTGGTAGGGAGGAATGAGGGTCGTTCTCTCCGTGGTCTGGTGGCGGTTTGTGATGATTCCCCTCCCGGATCCTCCTCCTCCAATTCCTCCTGCGCCTCCGTCAGGTCGGTAGTGGTATGGATGGAAGCGTTTTGTACCCCCGCGAGGTCGGTAGGGCTTCAGGGACACGGGCGAGACGGGGTAGTAAGGTTTTAAGGTTGATGATACAACCTTCGCTTCCTCCAGATCTTTAGTTTCCTCAGCGGTTTTATTCGTCACTCCTCCAACCTCAATAGGCTTTCCGTCATTTTCATTCAGTTTTTCTCCCTTATCGACCTCTTTCCCATCATTATCGCCGGATTCTTTGACGCTTTCGCTAACTTTTCCACTCGCTTCGCCCGAGTTGTCTTTTCCTGGAGCTTTCGACTCGGACACGGTGAAGAGCGAGCCGAGGTCGTGAAGCATGTCGGAGGGGCTCAGTCCTTTGTCTTTCAAGAGACCCGCCAGGTCGATCTTAATAGGGATAGGGTTCTTATTGGCGATGTCTCCTCCATTCGTGCTTTCCTCTCCTCTATTCGTGCTTTCCTCTCCTTCTTTCGAGCTTGCCTCTTCTCCGTTTGTGTCATCCTCTCCTCCATTCGTGCTTTCCCCTCCTTTCTCTCCAGGCGTGCCATTCTTTCCTCCCTCAAGCCTTGTCTCCACAGCCGTTTCTTCCTTGTCTTTGTTTTTTCCTTCCTCCTCTCTCTCTCCTTCAGTTTCCCTTTCAGGTTCAACCACCTCACCTCCAGTTTTCTTCCCATCTCCTCGTGACCTCAGAGGAAACTGTGGTCTGCCTCCAGGCCTGAAACCAAATATTTTCGGAGGTTGTGTGGTGGTGGGGGCGGTGGAGGTTGTGGTGGTGGATGCTGTGGTAGATGGTGTTGTGGTGGTGGTTGTAGTTGTGGTAGTGATTGTGGTAGGAGGCTTCCAAGTTGGTCTAGCTGTCAGCCAATGTGGAATAACCCTGATTCTAGTAATTTCTTCATCTTCCTTTTCTTCTCCGTTGCCGTTGTTATCGTTCTCTTTTTCCTCCTGCCCACCATTTGTATCATCCTTCACTTCTCCGTTGGCAGTCTCATCTTTTCCCTCCTCCCCTGTCCCTCCCTCTTCTCCATTCTTTTCCTCCTCTTTCTCCTCCTGTAGTATTTCCAAGAGAGAGTCCAGATTTCCCTTCGCCCTCCTGAACTCCCTCTCCGTCAGTCCATTCTCCTGAACTTTGGCCGTGAAGTCCTTGAGCGAGAGTCCGTGTGCCTTCAGTGCCGCCAAGAACTGAGGAAGACCCAACTGAAGACCTTGTAGGATCTCGGACAAGCTGATGATCGGAGCCTTTTGTGTGGTAGTCGTGGTGGATTTTGCGGTAGTGGTGGTAGATGAGGTAGATGGTGTGGTTGGGGTTGTTGTGGTGGTGGGTGATGTGGTTGGGGTTGTTGTGGTGGTGGGTGATGTGGTTGTGGTTGTTGTGGTAGGCGGAGTGGTGCCTGATGATTCTGTGACTGTATGTGATCTGGCTGTGGTAGGGCTGTTTGTACTGGCTGAAGAAACAGTGGTTCGTGAGAGAGTAGTGCTTGATGTGGTAGTTGTGGTTCTTGTTGTTGGTCGTGTGGTAGATGATCGGAGTAGTGGTGGTCGCTCCGAAGGTAGTGATAATGATGATGGTAGTTTTGATTCTTGTAATGGTGATAATGATGATGATAGTGTTGGTTCTTGTAATTCTGATGGTGATGGTTGTGGTGGTATTGAAGATGGTGATGGTGATGATAGTTTTGGTTCTTGTAATTCTGATGATGATAATGGTAGCTCTGGTTCCTGCACTGGTGGTGGCAGTGTTGACCCTCGTGATGGTGATGGTGGTACTTGTGGTGAATGTGGCGATAGTGGTGATAACTGCCCAGACATGGTGGTTGTGGGAATATCAGCATCTGGCGAGGGTGATAACTCAGAAGACGAAGGCGAGGGAGAGGGTTGACTGTGATGCTTCTGACCGATCCCCACTTCCTCTTCTGGTGAAATTGATGACAGTGATGGCAGTTGTGGAGAGCGGCTACTGCTACCGTCACTGTTTCTGTTGGTCGTCATACCTCCTCCACGTTCGTCATAATACATGTCCAGAAACTCATCATACAGCTCGTCGTAATAGGAATCACCGTACTCATGGGCTGGCGCACCTGTTCCTGCATACAAGTCCTCCAGAAATGTCGAATCTTGGTTGTGTGGAGGTAATGTTGTTGATATGCCATCCCCAAACTCATCTTCATCTTGAGGGTCATCTCCTGTTGCAAATGATTCATGGTTGTCAGAAGGGGGAATATCAGTCATACCTGTTTCTGCTGATGCTGCTTTACTGCTAGGCAAACGAGGGCGGTGTGTAGCATCTTTGGACGCGTGCGGCTCATTGGGAGTAATTTCAGTTGTAGTGCCTTTTGACTGAGACGGCTGTGAAGTTGTACTGCCCTTAAAGGTGTACGTTTCTAGCCGACCAGGTGAGCGAGATGGTACTCTTGTACTGGTGCCTCTGCTACGATCCTCAGTTTGGTATTCTTCGTCGGGAGGTTCTTGCAAGTCAGTAAAAGGTTCCTCGGTGTCTTCCTCTGCGTTGGGGATTTCAGTTGCACTAGGAATGTCGGCTTCCGTGTCCAGCTGACTGCCCTCCAATATACCCGCCAAGTTCCCTGGATATAGGAAGGGCCTGGAAGGAGATGGAGAAGAGGAAGAGTATGAAGCTGGACGAGAAGAAGGGTGTGGTTTGCGGGGGCCTTCATGCGTTTGCTCTCCAGGGTAGGGTCGGTCCTCGTCATCACTCACAACGTGTTCTTGGAAAGTTATTGTTACGGGGGCCCGATACAGCTGTTCTGGCGAATCTGTATCTGATCCCGGCACAGTTAACTCTGGAACCGTTGTTTGAGAGCCTGGAACTTGCGGATAGGGACCTGAATCTGAAACCTCGCCTGAAACTGATGGTCGTAAGCTGTGATATCCTGGAGGCTGATACTCTGAATGTCCCCAGTTACCAAATGTTTGTCCTTTCGGCTTGCTTCGGTAATTGTTTCCATTCTGATTGTTGTAGTAGTAGTTTCGATTCTGGTTGTTGTAGTTGTTGTAGCGCTGGTGGTTATTGTTGTTGTAGTCCCTGTTCTTGCGCCTCGGTACGAAGGGGTCGAAGCGTATAGTAGAGTGGAATCCCTCGCCCCTCACCTCGCTCTCGAAGGGGTAGCTGTTCTGGAAGGGAGAGGGGCGCTGGTTGTGGTGCGATGGGCGGCGGCTGGGGCGGGACCTGCGGGGGGAAGAGAGGAGTGGGGAGATGAGTATGGGGATAAATAGGGGAATAAGGAGATGAGAGAGAGAGAGAGAGAGAGAGAGAGAGAGGCGGTAGAACAGATAAGAGGGAGGCAATGATATCCCAGATGATCAATATAGTTCCTAGTGTCTCAAGAAAGCTATCTTATTAACGTCAAACTGTTTATATGCTATCTTTAATGGCTAGGAAATATCACAATCAAGCAATATAAGGCCTCCCCATGAACACAGGTTTATCAGAGTTGGGTGGAATCTTGGGTCATTTTGCAGTAACCTTCGACTGTGGTGTCAGATTGTCTCGTGTTTAGTGTTGACCGATACTTTTTGGACCGACTGTGCAAATGTGGGAAAACTTGCATATGTGGATTAGCAGGTAGACTAGACAGAAAAAGTCAGTAGCTAACCAAATGATGCAACACTGAATTAGAAAGTGTGCCGATTACTGTATTTGGTTGTGTTTGGCTGTTTTCTGGGTCAGCGGAGGTATGCAAGCGAGTGTTCAAGTCTGGTATGTGTGTGTGTGTGTGTGTGTGTGTGTGTGAAAATTACCTTAGTGTGCTAAAATATGCTGCCCTCAGTGTGTGTGTGTGTGTGTGTGTGTGTGGTGTGTGTGTGTGTGTGTGTGTGTGTGTGTGTGTGTGTGTGTGTGTGTGTGTAAGGGGGAAGCTCTTCATTTAACACAGCAAAGTGGTGAAAAGGTAAAAACATAATCACTACCCAGATGATATTAAAGTTTCACACACACACACACACACACACACACACACACACACACACACACACACACACACACACACACACACACACACACACACACACACACACACACACGTAACACTTCCTGGTTTCCCATAACCAAACGAATATCAACACCATCAATTCCAGTTACCCAAACCATCACCATCATCTTTCACTCTAACGAGCCATAACTCTAAATATTTCTGTAAACGTCTTCTTCAACTCTGACATCGATCGTTCCCGTTAACCATTCAGCTGCCAAAGAAATGATGTAATATAGACTTGTAACTACTTTCCTGCCAAAAAATTTCTTCTAACACCGGTGATAAGGCATGCATGGAAGCTGATAGGGTTTCTAATAATAATATGTTCGCCGTAATTATTTGTTGTTCTAGAGAGGGCATTTGTAAGTTCTTCGGGCAACAGTAGGGATTTCTCTCTCTCTCTCTGGGTTGATATTGACTTCTGACATATTGTTCGGGTTCTGCAAAAAACAAACAAACAAACAAACAAAATCTGAATGGCCTGAGTCTTCCCTAAACCTCTCACGATCGGAACAACTCCACTACTCTATTCCAGTTACCACCAGACGATTTTATTCAGCTGAGAGTGAGTTATGGGATCCTAAGGGAGATAATGAGAATAAGTGCTTTCATAGGAGGTGGACTCGTATAAGATTTTGCGAATGAAATCTAAACACCAGCAAAATAACAAATGAATAACAGATTTAGACGTGCCTTTTTTTTTTATTCACCTGCGTTTGTATGCATAGTCACAGATACACTTATGTCTATTTGTATGTGTATTACTGTTTATGTATATCTGCAAGTATCTGAATATCTGGAATGCTTTGAGATGCTATGAATATTAGAGTGTCCGTGTGTGAGGGTGCGGCATGAACAGCTATGGTCGTCACGGAAATATAATAATTATAGACTAGTACAAGGCCGCCCCATTTCCTAACAGGAACTCTTGTGGCCTAGTTTATACAGCATCCGCCTTTTAATAATGTAGATGGAGTTACAGTTCCCGGAAGAGGAAATTTAATCCATGTCAGGAAGCTGTTGTATTCCGTTTCATTCTTCCTACTTCCTGTTGATTTTCTCCGTCTTTTAGGGCAGACTTTGAACTGCAGGGACTGAATGTTGCCTTAGTTAATTCATTCGCTACTACACCTAAAAATATCAATTAATAAAATCGTCCTTTTAGCGGGTAGATTAAATTGCAAAATAGGTCTTTGAACAGAAGGGGTTCGGTGCTGCCTGCCAGACACCTCACAGACCCCTCCTTACCCACACTGCATAGGCAGGCTTTGGACAGCAGAGTCGTTAGTTTAGGAGACCCGCTAACACCTCATCTTCAGCGCTTTATTTGTGAACTGTATATGGGATGTTACTGCTCTCTTCTTTATGCAGTCTAAGTCGTTATCGAGAAGACCTAAAGACGTAGAGTAGTAACACCGCATCCTTAGCGCTTTATTTAGACTTATGGGACGTTAATACTCTCGTCTTCATGCAATCGAAGTCGTTATCAAAAAGACCTCAAGACCTAGAGACGTAACACCTTTTCCTTAGCGCTGTACTTTTGCATATGGAACGTTAATATTGTCTCCTGTGCTATTTATGCAATTGATGTCGAAAAAAAAAAGACGTCAGCACCATCCAGTACCAGATTGTAATGTTAAATATATCGCAAAGGATAAGGACCTAGAAAGCTTCCTAAGACGACCAGCTGACAGTTTCATATCCCTCAATGATGGAGAGACTTGGTCCCGTTGTGTGTTAGTGACGGATTGATGATGATGATGATGATGTGTGGAGGTGTGTTCATGCAGTGCTTTTGTGTATGTATCCATGTAACAGTGTACGTGTATTTCGCCCACTCGTGTGCACATCCAAGTAGGGTCTGTACCACACAAGATGCCATTTGTCACGATGCAAACCAACAATACATTCGCTTCTTTATTCCCCTTTCCACAGTCACCTTCAGTCACCCCTGGCATTGATGTTGGCAAGCACACGAATCATTAATATGAGCAGTAATTACAAGGTTGTCGTGGAATCCTTGATGAGTTCCATAGCTCCCCCCAAAAATCACTGTGTTGGATATTCGTTTCGTTGAGATGCAAACAAATCAACCGTGAAGGCGTTCCATAGTGTGTTCATGTGATTGGCGTGGTGTGGTGTGCTGGGTGTATGTGCGGTGTGGTGTGCTGTGGTGTGGTGAGGTGAGGTGAGGTGGGGTGGGGTGGTAAAATGAGTGTATGTATAGTGTGTAATGGTGTGGCGCAATGTGACGTGGCGTGGTCCACTGTGGTGTTGTGTGGTGAGGTTCACTGTGGTGGGGTGTAATGCGGTGTGTTGTGGTGTGGTATGGTAAGGTTAAGTATGGTGAGGTCTAGTGCGACTTGGTGTAGTGTGGCGTGCTGTGTTGTGCTGTGGTTTGGGTACGGACCTGCGGGGTGGCTGAGTGACGGAGCCCCAGTGTCCAGATGGCCCGCTCCATGGGAAGTCTCGGAACGTACCCGGCGCCACAACCTGCAAAGAAGCAAACAATGCGAGCCACGTAGACTGAGTCAGTGAAAATGCACCTGTGGTTTAACTATACTCTGCTGTATGTTAAGCTGGGCAAAAGAAACAGTTCGGACACTAGGTTTATTAACATCCCCTGCATTTTAATACCAGAATGTGAGTAACACAAATCTATTACAGTCGTCATTCCCACTGCGAAAGAACACTCAGGCTCTTTCACATAACGTGCATCGTTAGTATCGGTTGTGGCTATTTTGCAACAGGGAATGATTGAATCTTACACCTCATACAGGACATCCAGTGTCGAGCAAGAGTCTCGTGCTGCCGCCCTCAACTATTCCAGGGATGGTGTATTTTTATGTGATGATACTTATGTGGATGAAGATAATCTACCAGGACACTGTCGGTCGTCAACTGAACCTGTGTCATTGTCTCTGGAAGAGCCTGACAGTCACTATATGATAAAAAAAAAAAAAAATGCATTCTGCGGGTTGCTTCCTCCTGATCTGGGCCATCCTCAAGCATCCCTAAGACTTGATGACGATCAAAGCAACACAAAATTTAGCCTGGAGGCTGTCCTTCCGGAAATAACTGGCCATATTCGAGTAACACATGACAAGCTTCATCCTTGACGCAAAACAACAAGTTCCATTTTGACCATTAAGAAATCAGGGAATGGACTGAATATATTTACCATATCTCATAGTCAGCGATTGGTGAATGTAGTGAGTCTCTGTTCACAAGGATGTTGTACAAATCTTGATCATACTGATGCACACCAGTGTTTAGAATTAACGATTGCACATGAATTATTATAACAGATTTATTAGATGCTGAGTTTTCATAGGCTTTTAGTACACACACACACACACACACACACACACACACACACACACACACACACACACACACACACACATATATATATATATATATATATATATATATATATATATATATATGTGTGTGTGTGTGTGTGTGTGTGTGTGTGTGTGTGTTTCTCACTCTCTCTTTCTCTTTCTCAGAGAGAGTACAGAAATCGACTGGTAAAGGGTAGCTGCATCATTAGCGAGAGAAAGTGAGTGCATCCATAATTTTGACAATTCTGCCTACATAACCGATGAGAGGATGTGTGGGTGGATGCACAGGTAATGAGGGGAATTAAGGAAGATGGCTGACTGCTCACCAGATACATCTTTTACCAGTTTGAAGCTGCCACGTAATTATGAGTCTTTGGTTCTGCACTTACTTGGACTTTCTCTTTACCGCTTTCTCGCAAGACATCTGCAACCCGCGGAGGAGCAAGGCTGAGATGCTTATTACCGTACTACTGACTGCATTTAGCCTCAGATGATGCTGTTAGCTTATTTTTTTTTTTCTTTAAATAACAATATAACTTAAACCTAAACATGTAAAGGAGCACAGAGGAAACCAAACAGCAACAGAAATAACGGTTCTCTCAAGGCTGCTTGATTTTGGGATGACCGTGACTCTGATAGGTAATTATAACAGTAAATATTTTAGAACCATTGTATTACTATAACTTAACCTCTGCAGGTTTGCAACGCCAAAGAGAGGTCTTCTGCGGATGTCGTCAGTGACTTATGGAATTCATCCTCCAATTGTTTTACCTAAATTGCCTGAGTATATGACCTGACTATATGTGTCTTTTATGACAGATGTGTGTACAGAATAGCGACTCTAAACCGAGGGGGGCGTTCCTCCACATGGGTCGCAGGAACAGGGGTGTGTGTATCGTGGTTTTATTTTTGTTCCCTCTTTATATTTTTTTTGCTTCAGTCTTCGAAGTGCGTTTTTTTTTTTTTTTTAGCTCACGTATGTTGAACTACAAAAAGAATATATTTCAGTAAAAGCATTTTTTTCGACTCCCCTTGATAATTCTGGAAGAATATTTGTCATTGGACTAAGGAAGGGAGAGGAGGGGGGGCTTGAGATGCGAACTAACTTCTGCTGGGACAACACCCCTCCCCCCAAAAAATGCAAATAATCTATAGAGTTAAAAATCGTTAAAATGGTCTTTATACCAACATTTTATCTTAGTGACACTCTGCACACCACCACTCCCAGTTAACCAAATGAAACCATCACAAGTGTGTGGTGTACACAATGAAGTGTGAGCTGCAAAGAAAATAAGAGAATGGGACTTGACACACATTATTTGGAAAGTGACGTCATTAAGTTAGGCCGTATTCTTGTCAGCTTAAGATTATCCTCGCACTTCTTCCTTCGAGATTTATAAATTACATCCTAGTACTATATATATATATATATATATATATATATATATATATATATATATATATATATATATATATATATATATATATATATATATAATCTTAATATCATCACAGTTTGCATTAACAATATACAAGAGGATATGAAGGTGTAATGTGCAAAATAAATTTCAAAGAAAACATGGTTGCGAAATCTTCTATGGCAACGAGAAATGGCCATGGGCGTTTCAGAGTTAAAGTTATACATATCATTCTTCTGCCGACAGACCTCGTGCATAGTCTTGTGCCAGCAGACTTCATGCCTATTAGTTTGTGCCAACAGACCTCATGCCTCACGAAGGTGTCTGTTGCCTGCTGGTCGGGCCAGCTGGAGTCGACGAAACCACTGCGCGCCTCCTTACTGGCTGGGTTGTCACGTGACTCCGCCCACGCGTGCCCACACACCGCCAATAGCAGCACGGCGCCACGAACTGGATGAAACATGTTGACGCTCGTGCAGTGTTTACATTCGTGGATGACACACTACCTGTTGAAGAGAAAATAATGGTCTCAGTTCATTGTGACATGTGCTTTGTCGACGAAATATTGTAATTCTCTGAGTGTGTCCTGACACTTTTATGCTATTTATTTACTTTACATTCGTGGTAGACCAACCCCTAGTTTTAAACATAATATCTCACAGTATGTGTTCAGATTTCTGCTGTTTACATTTATGGAGAAAACACCAGCTGTTGAAGGGTAAATGTAATTCTCTCAGTCCACTAAATTCATATCATTATTAGCCTATTTGAAATATCGTTAACTGACAGTACCGTACCCTCCTTTTGGGGTGTAGGAGGGCACCAGGCGAAGCTATCGAAATCCATATCATTTAAGCCTAGAACACCTTACGTAAAATACTTCGAAAGTTTGCTGAATGATGCATGGAGACAATCCTTTAGCTTTCACGAAATAACAGATACGAGAGAGAGAGAGAGAGAGAGAGAGAGAGAGAGAGAGGAAGGTATGTGAAGAAAGAGTAGAGAGCTCTCTCTCTCTCTCTCTCTCTCTCTCTCTCTATCTATCTATCTATCATCTATCTATATCTATCTACGAGTATCTCGAAGCAAGTAGACCGAGGCATATAAATATCAATTACCAGTTTCACTTACTCCCTTTCCAGAGGGAGAGAATATCAGTTACCAGTTTCACTTACTACCCTACCCAGGGAGAGAGAGAGAGATAGAGAGTGAAGGGATTAAGCAAGGAAGTCTGTCAGATATACTGAATTTGTGTCCATGACTAGATACACACACACACACACACACACACACACACACGCACACACCAGGCACATTGCTTTCCAAATTAACTGCAAGTATAACATTTTTATCCTAGGGACAGGGGGATAAAATAATGCTACCTACGTATTCCCTGCGTGCCGTGAAGGGAAATGAAAGGAAGGACGTGTTGTAGACAATGAATCCCCCATCATCCCATAATATACTATCCGAAAAGGAGACCAACAGCCTAGTTATATAACTTCACCATCATCATTATCATCATTATTATTATTATCATCACCATCGTCATCATGCTTTTTGTCATCATCATCATTATTACTATCACCATTGTCATCATTCTTTTTATCATCATTTTTATTATCACCATCATCATGCTTTTTATCATCATCATCATCATTATTATCACCATCGGCATCATGCATTTAATAATAATCATCATCATCGTCATCATGCATTTTTATCATCATCATCATCATCAGCAGCAGCAGCATTATGCATTTAATAATCATCATCATCATCATCATCATGCATTTTTATCATCATCATCAGCAGCAGCAGCATGCATTTAATAATAATAATCGTCATCATCATTATTTTTAGCATCATCGTCAACGTGCTTTTTATCATCATCATCATCATTATGTCCCTTTTTCCCACTAGACGATGGGGTAAGGTAAGATGCAGAGACAAGGAAAGAGAAAGTACAAAAGAGGAAGAATTATCAACATCATAAAACGTAAGGTATAAAGAAGAAATAATAAAAAACGACGAAGATTTAAGAAAAACATACAAGAATCTGGCAGAAGTGACGACCTTAAAAAAAAAAAAAAAAAAAAAAAATCTTGATCGTCTTCACCTGGAGCGGAAAAGACTAATCGCGTCTCTTTGAAAAACTTTGCTAAACCGGAAGGAGGCAAGACAGGGCTGGTGTAATGGAGTGAGGAGGCGTGTGTGTGTGTGTGTGTGTGTGTGTGTGTGTGTGTGTGTGTAGTCATGAACAAATTCAGTATATCTACGTCTGAATTCTTTGCGTAATCCCTTCACCCCAAGGACCGTCCTCTCTCTCTCTCTCTCTCTCTCTGTAATATCTATTCTTCTACCCATCTCCATTTGTCGATCTCTCCGTAACCGTGCTGTATATGGCTGGCTGTGCGTGACGTCATGAGTGAAGGAACCAATGAGGCGGGCGGCTGCCTCGCCACATAACTCCTTCACGCATTAAAAACCAATCCCTACCCGCCCTCCCCGTGGCCGTGACGTCATGCTTGTTACGTACCCACCCACCTGTGACGTCATGCTCAACCAGGTGCATGTAGGGATGACGTCATGCCCGCTATTTAATGAGGATATGTGTATGGCTATAGCTTTAAAAAAATAATAATAATAATAATACTCTGAAAAAAAAAAAAAATGTTTACTGGGTGCGTGTGCGATAACAGTAAGGTGAAGAAATTTGTGAAGCATCTCAAAAAGAAGAAGAAGAAAAAAAAAAGACGAAGGTGCTAGCAAAGCCATTGTTTTGTTTTTAAACTGATCCATACTCTTTTTACTTGCCCTATAATTCCCATCTCTCCATCTGGAATACTGAATTGTAAGAATCGTTTGGCACTAAAGTATGATGCTGGACACAAAGACGTCTATGAAAGGTATGTAGGGGGGTAGCATTGTCTTCCTGCCACTGAGTTACGTGATTTAAGCTGCAAAAGGACGAAAATATGGGCCAGATTGATTCATATCCTTGAGTGCAACGAAGGATTTAAAAAGTCTTAATTTATTTTGGACATGTGGAGCGGATGGAGAATGATAGACTAAAAGAGTATATGTGAGTAGGAGGAGGAGGAGGAGGAGGAGACCAAGGATGAGATGGAGGGATGGAGCGGAGAGATACGTGAGAAAGGGGCACAAAGGAAAGCAAGCAGTAACAGATCTGTTGGTCCTTTCGTGGCTTTTGGTATAGGGAAGGTTATAACTAACAAAACTATTCTATCAGTTAAAGTCAAGGATAGAAAAGTAGAAAGGGTGTGTGAGTTGGAGTGAGGACTGTCAAATGGCAGAGGACAGCAAAGTGGAGGCGATTTGTTTGTGGCCATCCCTTACGGAATTAAGGCGTCTGGCAATAGATAGCTAGATAATATAGATTTATTTAGCGACGAACAACTTAAAAACCGAGTATAGGAAATCTTCAAACAGTAATGTTGTGTACTGAAAAATCTTTAAATACAATTACGCAAAAAATGGAATATTGAAAAAGTATTTTTTTTATAACGATAACGGTAACAGGTATCCCAGGATGTGGCAATTTGTATGTTTAATAATTTACTACACATGATATTTAAAAGAATACCTAAAATCTTGGTCAAATACATAAATCGGCTGTATGTGCACAAACTTTCAACTGTTTATCTCAGCTGGTTTAGGATTTATTATTGAACAAACATAGGTCCGCGTGTCATAGCCCAAACCATAGCCCAGTTAAATAGCCCAGTATGACTCCCTACACGACAGCAGAACGTAATAGCCCGAATAATAGCCAGATCCAAATAATAGCCCAGCCCAAATAGCCTGTGGTCAGTTGAAGGTGCAGCTTGATCGATGTGTGAGTTTTATTGGCAGTTGACCCAGTTATTAAGGGAAGTGGCGCATGTGCAGTTGCCTGTTCACAACGAGGTCTGTTTTGGTCGATGTGTCAATTGTTGTGGTAATTGACCTAGAAATTTAGGTGTGACTTGTACACACACACACACACACACACACACACACACACACACACACACACACACACACACACACACAGACCAATTACACACAAAAAATCCTTCCACTCCCCCCCAAAAAAAAAAGAATATAGGCCATATCCAAGTGAATTACAGTAATAAGTAGACAGAAGAATGTGTAAAACAGTAATAAGATAACTGCTCCGTTTTCTGCTGTCTTACCAATAGCTTTAGAGGGGGTGACTGCAGGAACAGGGTCCCATTCCCATCTGAAAATAGAAAACATATATCATTACCTTCAGAACATTTATATTAAAAAACATAGGAGCCCTGTGATATAAACCAGTTTTATATTTTCACTCTCAGGCTCTTATTAATGGACTAGCATGAGCAAAATACAGTACAAGCATGGATTTAGGAGGGAGGGGACGAGGGAGTGTACGCCCCCTTATACTTGACAGACCAGCGATTACTTATGATAAAAGAATAACGTTAATTACTAAAATATATGCAATAAATATCTTCATGTTAGAGCAGAACTTTAATGACAGGAGGGAGTTGGTAATGAATTTTAAGGAATTTGGTAATGACAGCGTGATATAAGTTTTCGTAAATCCGCTAGGAATCACACCCCACCCACCCATTTTGTGAAGTAGTGGATCCGCCCCTGGGTCTAGGATACCCAGAGTTATTCCGACCATGACAAGGTTAATCTTCTCTTGCGCGGGACAACTCCGGTATGCTATTCCCGTTCATTCCAGACGATCTTCATTAGACGCGAGAGAGTCACAGTAGGCCGAACGCGAATATTGTACTGTCACCAATTAACCTTCTCATGGTGGGGCAGCTCTTCTATTCTGTTCCAGCTATGGCCAGAGTATTATTATTATTATTATTATTATTATTTCTTACTATTATTATTATTATTATTATTGTTATTGTTATTATTATTATTATTATTCGTAAGTGTAGTGGCAGTAGTAGTGGTGGTGGTTGTTTTCTGCGAATAAGTCACGCGAGCCTGGAAGTTTTAATGCATGACATCACAAAGAACACAGGCAGTGTGTCGGAATTTGTGTATAATCCCCATTAATATTTAGTTATCAGTCTAAATACATTTATTCTTGAAAAATTAAGGTGCCAGTATATTGAATTTCCTGGCGCTGTGACTTCAATATATCATTTCGTCTGTCTAAAAACATCTTTTTTTTAATTTTTATTTTTAGCTTCTGTAACTTAGAACTCTCTCCACTTCTCTCAGGAAGGTGAAATCAGATCAGGTTCCTTACAAAAATCACTCCGCTAATAACTTCCTCGCGGCTTTCTCGTCCATATGTTGTGCTTCCGATAAACACTTGCTACGGTCTATAGAAATCTCAGCAGAGGCCGTACTTATGAACTTTCTTTGTTTTTAGAAGTGGTTGTGTATAATCTTAGCTAATACATCCACCAAGCGCGTCAAAACCAAATAGGAGTGGATGATAATGTGAAAAATTTGGTAAAACAAGATGATTTCTGGCACCACTCCCTGCTATGGAGACTCACTGGCTAAGATCCTTTTTGAATGCGAGCCTTGACTGCGACAACTGGCAGGTGAAGCTATAAGACGCACCCCAGTTATAGTTCCTAAGAGTTAACTACATAAGGCCTAGTTTCCAGGGCAGAAGAGAGCCGCGTCTGCGTTGTACGGTACTTTCGATTCTACTGCGCACGAACCCAGAAGTCAAAATGTCAGAGAAATCGATCGAGAGTCCGTATTGGCAAGATATATAGGTCTTATGTCGTACTTGCTTAAGGGCTAGCTTTCCCGCGAGCCAAGTCACTGTGAGTTAAGGAATATAGGCCGTGGATATTGAAGTTACAAGGGTGACTTTTGGAATCGTCGCTCTCACATCGCCCGTCCCGCTAAGACACATATCCACTGGCGCGTGACTCTCAGTGGATGACGGGCCTAGAGTACTCCCGGAAACTGGTACTTACGGTAGAGAACGGACCCAATAATTCTCTAAAAGCCTGCCGGTAGCGGTCGGCCGTAACGGTGACAGTGATGGAACGTAAACACTATACTTTTCTCATTTCAGGTCAAGTGGCGGGTCTTCCATCGTATCCCTCCGCTGGCGGCCATGTTTGTTTATCACTGTCAACGAGTGGTTTCCTTATTTTTTTAAAGCTTTTTGCCATAGTGAAGGGATTTAGACGAATATCCTACTCCATTTTTTTTCTAGATTTTTGTATTTCATCACTGCTGTCACATTAACGACTGCATAAGATTAACCATTGTTTATAATCCTTCTAAGCACAATCCGAGTCAGCTTTTAATATACTGCCAGTGCAACAACCTACGCAAACATTAAGCTAAAAAGAAACCCACCTTATAGATTTCCACTTAATTTTCATAGAGGGACTTCTGGGGGTCGCAATTTTATTTTGGGAGATTTCGTAACACCTCTTCCTCAGCAGTTTATTTTCCCTATTATCACACTTTCTTATCCCCTTGTAAGTCACTGATGAGTGGTAGATGAGGGCGCGCACTATCCACTCACTCAATATAGTGCCGCCTTTAGGTGACTCTACATTTAGTGACAAGCTAAATGGTTTTCTGTACAGGAAACCATTTACTACGCTGGGTGGTAACCATATAAACAAAATGCCGCCTGGTCTAGTAGGTCAAGGTGCTCTGGCTTGTTGAACCCCGTGATGGTTTAAAGCCGAGGAAAAAAATGCACCTTTCTCTGACCTCATCATGACAGAATTCCGACTTTATATGTTAATCTATCAGTCTATATCTATCTATCTGTCTATCTGTTTATCTGTCTGTCTGTCTTTCTAATTCTTGCTGTTTCCAGACGATTTTATTCATGTCTGGAAAATTCTCTAGTACTGAAGGGGTTTATGAGGAGGATCTATCCCTTCAGTTTGGAAAGACTCTCCTAAGCTGAGTACAATCGTCAGGACACAGAAAAAATGAAAAAGATAAAAAAAGGAAATGGACAAAAATCAGCAAAAATCAGATCAATAAAACAAAAAGAAGAGAAAAGAAAAAACAGGAAGAAAAAGAAACGAAAAAACAGAAAAGGAAAAAAGAAAACAAACGGAAAGAAAAGGAAGAGAAAAAGAAAAAATACAGAAAAATGAAAAACAGACAAAACAAAGCAAAGAAAAAGAAGAAAACAAAAATAAGGAAAATACGCCATGCTACTGAAGATGAAGTGACGCAATACGCAACATCCCAGCAGCGCTACGCAACACCGCCATACCCCACAAACGTGACGCCGCGGAGGAAAAGGCGTTGTGGAAGCGAAATTGGCGTAGGAACAATGAACCGTATTTTCGCCGGTATGGGAGACTTCGTAACACCTCTCTCTAATCGATTAATTCTGCATTTTTACCCCTTTGATATTCTTTTGTTATATTTTCTTCTAATATCGATATAGGTGCGATAGAGGGGCGCCTTTACGCGGTGGCGCCCTTATAACCGGGAAGTTCCGCTGCTTGGTTATAGAAAGGAAGGAATGTTTCTGTTTAAAATATGGACAAGAGAAAACAGTAAAACCAGTAGAAGAAAAGTAGAATGCGGATCAGTAAGGTTATGGAGAGGAAGGAATGCATACGTGTAAAAAAAAAGTAGAAAGTGTAAAGAAAAAAATATCAAAAAGTAGAATGCGTATCAATAATGTTAGAGAGAGGGAAGAATATTTGAGTGAGAAAAAAAATCGAGATAAAAATGTTTGAAGGAATCGGAGAGTGAAAGTGGCACTCTGTAGCATCTCTCTCGTGTCACGTCTGGGTGGAGAGGCGTGGATAGGTGGTGGAGGTGAATGGGTGGTGGAGGTGGATGGGTGGTAGATGGGGGTGGAGGTGGATGAGGTGAAGGTGGATGGGTGGTGGATGGGGGTGGAGGTGGATGAGGTGAAGGTGGATGGGTGGTGGATGAGGGGTGGAGATGGAGAGGTGTGGATGGGTTGAGGAGATGGAGATGTGACTGGATATGGAGGTGGGGAGGCGTGGCTGGGGGGTTTAGGTGAAGAGGTGTGGATGGGTGGTGGAGGTGGATGAGTGATGAAGGAGGATGGGTGTTGGAGCTGAAGGATTGGCTGGACATGGAGATGGAGAAGCGCGGAGGAGGGGTAGAGGTGGATGGGGACGGAGGAGGTGGAGGTGTTGCTGGACATGGATGTGGAGAGGGAGGAGGATTGGTGGTTGGGGTGGAGGTCGAGTTCGAGGTGGGGGCGAAAGTGAAAAAGTAAACAGGTGGCGGAGAGAGAGCAGAGACGATGAAGGAATAGTCGAGAAACTGGAGAGAGAGAGAGAGAGAGAGAGAGAGGTTTAGGTAAAGATGGGGGGGCGCGGTAGCACAGTGGTAGCGCGCCGGACTCGTAATCGGGGGATTGCGAGTTCGAGCCTCGCCCGGGCTGCCGTGCCGGGAGTGGTAGCTCGCTCCTGTAACCCTAGCGGGGCTATATAGTCCAATACAGGGCTTAGCTCGGGGGAACTCCATTTCTCCCATTTAGGTAAAGATGGAGAAAGGATACAGTAAATATTGAGAGAATGGAGGGATGGTAAAAATAGGTGGATGTAGAGGGATATATTAAAAAGGGTAGGGACTGTGTGGAGAAGAGGAGAAGGTGGGGAAAAGAGGAGCAGGAGCTGGACAGGAGGGGGAGAGAAAATAGTGAAGGTGGAGGGGTAATGAAGGAGGAGGAGAGAAAGTGAAGAAAATGATCAGGTTTGGGATAAACTGGAATATGAGAGAATGAGAGAGAGAGAGAGAGAGAGAGAGAGAGAATATTTGGTGTGAGATCAAAGAAATTAGCAGGTAAGTTTGATGGAATTAGAGAAAGACAAAGAGAGCTTGTGTGCCCTAAATGTCGAAGAAATTTAGTGAGAGAGAGAGAGAGGGAGAGAGAGAGAGGAGGGGGGGGGGAATGAATGCCCCGTGTGGAATGGAAATACCAGCATTCACCCTACTAACAAGCGTCTGAGAATGTAGGGAGACCGGCAGAATGTTGATAATTGCGATATGCATGGTTGAGGAATGAGGGGTAGTTTTGTGTGTGTGTGTGTGTGTGTGTGTGTGTGTGTGTGTGATGGTAGTTACTGTGTGTGGAAGTGGTAGGTAATGGCAGCTTAATGGGAGAAGGTGATAATGTTGGTAGCTATGGTGGGCGTGAAGGATAGTTGTGGTTGCTATAATGATGGGTGTAGGTGTTGGAGGGGTGGTTGTGTAATGGTGGTAGATGGGATAGTGGTGGTGGTACTTTTGGTAGTTGTGGTTAAGCGATGGTACTATGGGTCGCGATTGTGGTATTTAGGCCTATAGTACGTGCGTTAGGCATGGTAGTTATGGAGTGTTATGTAGATGGTGGTAGTGGTAGATGTGAGAGTCAGTGGTAGTGGGAGCTCATCTTTATACACTTATATATACACAGGCAATAGGTAAATAGAAATATATGTGTTTTATGTTCCCACTTAACTGCGTTGTTCCTTACACACATCCGTCTGGAAAACCCTCCTTCCGCCTTCTCTCATTCTCTTTGCATCAGTCTGTTTATCTATTGGTCAAAATAGATAGAGGGATGAATTTATTTGTCTATCTACTTATTTATGTACAGTGTGTCTAAGGCAAGTTACACACACACACACACACACACACACACACACACACACACACACACACATCACTACATTACCCGCACTATTACCTAGAAAGCCATGTGCGAGTGCACGTGTGTGTGTGTGTGTGTGTGTAGCCATTGCCACACATACCACTTCTATTGTTGCTGCTGCTACTATCAAAACCTCAACAATCACAAACAACCACCACAACAACCACACACAGTAACCACAACCACACAGTATTACCAGCATCTCTCCCAGTCCAAGAAATCGGCCCAGAAAAATATCGATTAAATTCTGCGGAATAACGAAAGTATTTAGGAAGAGAGAGAGAGAGAGAGAGAGAGAACAAAGAAATCTCTACCTCACTCTCAATTTCCTCACCACTCGGACATCCACAAAGCTAATTGCTGACGTTAACAGTTTCACCCAGATGACGTATTGTCCATTTATTATTCATTCTGTACTCCATTCACTTCAACTTGGCATAAAACTTCCTATCTCTCCACCTTTTGATTAACAATAACGAGAGATCAGCAGTAGAATATGGTGCTAGTCAGGAGGAAGTGCTGTAGAAAGCCTCTCTCCACCTTGCATGATGAGCTATTACAGATTAACACTAGAATGAGGCGCTAGTCACGAAGAAGTGCTATGGAAAGGATGCAGACCCGTTGTACTGTCTTCTTCTGACACTGAGCTACGGGAAACAGGCAGCAAATGGACGAAATTCTTCACCAGGTTAAAATGAACGAAGTGTAGATTAATTAGATTTACCTTTCATTATCTCCTGCACTTCTAAAGACATCCTTCCAAGGTTAAATTAAAACGTATGGTGGTATGATGGTGAAATGTGAGAAATACATCATTGTAGTGAAGGAATTAAGCTATATATAATTACCTGTCCAGCCTTTTCTTGAGTCAGTACAGTTATAAAATATGAATGTTTCCATCACAGGTTCCGGGAGAATTATCTATTAAGGTCAGACCAAAAATAGGCCTATGTTTATAAGTGTATTTGCAGTCCATTGGAAAAAATATAAGGAGTGTATATAACGAAATATTGATGTGCCTATTAGCCCAGGTATATCTCCTTCTTTATCAGTCATAATACGAATTAATCTCTGTCATTATTACTGTCATGACTACAAAAATGATGAGAATCCTAAAACTGTAACCATAACAAAAAGATCTGATTGATTTGCGTCGTGAAATAATCCGGATATAACAGGTGCAACAAAGAGAGAGAGAGAGAGAGAGAGAGAGAGAGAGAGAGAGAAAGATATGCAACAAAGTCAGAACAGTGGATTCCTACCAGTGAAAGAAGAAATGAAGAAAAGAAGAAGAAGAAGAAAGAGAACAAGGAGAAGAAGAACAAGAAAACGAAGAAAAACAAGAAATTAAAGACTATGAAGATGCCCTACACCATCGCCCACCTGATTAAGCCATTTCCGCCCCTACACAGAGAGTACCTTGGGGCGATAATTAGGCAGGAAGAGAGCCAGTCACGTCTGAGGCCAATTAGGTAGCCGTGGCGGTTGTTAAGAGAGCAATTAGCCAGCACAATCCAACGTTATTATGTAAGTGTGTAGAGAGTTGGCCAGAGCAGGTGTGAGTGAAAGGATATGTGTGTGTGTGCGGGGCATTGTTTAGAGGGATTGTGTGTGTGTGTGTGTGTGTGTGTGACCAGATGATACCAGTAATAAGACGAGTTACCCATTTACTACCAGACAAATATAATAACGTTTTTCTCTACCTGAAGCATGAGCAAGAGCAACATTAATATTTAAAGTGAAAAAAAAAAAAAAATGAGAGCACATTCATTCAGTGCGGTAGTGTGTGGTGCGGACGGCCACGTAGCACCACCATAATTACGACAGAACTGCTTCGCATATGAAATTACTTGAAATACCCCCACTTTTTTTTTTTTTTTTTTTTTTTTTTTTTTTTTTTTGAGTAAAATTTCTTAGTGTCATTACAGAATTTTCGTCAACAATAAAAATGCCTGACGTTAGCCAAGCTCGTAAGGGATGTGCCAACCAGTCATCGAATCGTAATTAAGAATATCACCAGATTTCGTTTTAATCACTTTCTTTTTTCCTGTAGAATGTTAATGCCCTGAAAACGAAGGACTATAAATCAACACACGGAAGAACACGTTGTCAGATCCCATCTCCTAAGAGACTGGGATATTAACAAAGTACATGATTTAATAACAATGGATTTATCAATTGTACGATCTTCCCAGTTTGCTAAATCCTCATACTTTATATAAATGTATCAACTGAAACATTACAGTATCATGACAAGTTAGCAGTCTTCTCGACCCTCAACGACTGCGACAGTCCTGGAGCGCAGAATGACAGTTTCGCATGACCACCCACGACACCAAACATCTCCCTCTTGTGTCAGCACCTCCCTTTCCCTCCAGTGTCTCCATCTCTCCTCTTCCTCCTCTTCCTCCTGCGTCCCACTTTTTCCCCTCCAGCTAATGCACGCAAAGGAAGCACAGCAGGAAAGGGAAAGAAAAAAAGAATATGAAGAGGTTGCAAGAGGCTTTGTTTACATTCGCTGAGGATGTGAAGGAAGCCGAGAAGAGTTTCTTGCTAGGAGTTTGTTTATCTTCCTAACGGATGTGAACGGAGCTAAGATTGCAGTACGTACTTTCACTTAATTTTTTCTTAAGTTTCTTGCTTCACCCGCCACTGCATCCGCTCACATATTAATACTTTCGCTGATTACGATAAAAAGCCGCGAATTTACGAGCTGCTTCTGCTTATGATTAGTATTACGGATTTTTTTTTCTTTTTTGCTGCCCAGTAGAAAGCGGGATTGACAACTACAATTACATCTCTTCTTTAACCTCTCCAGCACGAGTATGTCATTATATTTTCTTCCAGTTCCTACCAGGCGACTTTATTCAGCTTAAGAGAACTGAAGAGGCTAATGAGGGCTGGGTCTAACCCTTGAAGTTGACGTCATCGTAGAAGAAATATGTACTCTTTAATGTTACTGGAGTTACTGTAAGATTCACCGACACATCTACGGCCAGTGAAGTGTAGTAAGCGTGAATTGATTTTGCAGGAAGGACGAGGACTAGAGAGGGTAGAATCTTTCCATATCACTTGTTCTTACTGGGAGGAAAAATGATATCTGAGTTATGCATAGGACATTTATCGTAACTTTGTTTGTGAATATGTCCGCTTTTAAACTCTGAGCCCTATTCTCTCTCTCTCTCTCTCTCTCTTTCTCTCTCTCTCTCTCTCTCATACAGGTAACATAGGTGGCTTCATATACTTAACCCTTTCAGTCCTATAACTCATTTTTTCACTTTATTTTTTACCAGTTATATGCAATTATATTTACCTGAGGGATTTTTTTTTTTTTTTTTTTTGTAATTGAGAACTCAATAAAATCATCTGGCAGTAACAAAATTAACACGGAAAATAAAACGGAAAATGCAGTAACAAAAATATAACTAAAAATGTCGTAACAGAAAATACCATCCTGTAATATTCCCACTAAATCGCCAAGAGAAAGGTGCTAAAGAGCCTCCAAAATCAACAACAGAAAAATATAAGTGACAGTATCAGGGGATGCATTTATATAGGATCCAAACCAATTTACAGTAAAAATTCTTAGCAGCTTTCTTTTTGTTTTTTTTTTACTGTTTTGGTTTTCGAAGTTGGTCAACATTCTTTTTGACTTGCTTGTGAAATGTTTGGTTAATGCATGAGTGACGAAAAATATAATACGTACGAGGGTCATACACACAACTTAACCTCCATTCTTTTCACAGACTCTTTTCTTTTTCGAATTTGGTCACCTTAATTCTGACTTTCTCGTGAAATGTTTTGAAAATGCATGAGTGATGTAAAATATTACACGTGCGAGAATTTTATGCACACCTTAACCCCTTCAGTTTGATGACAGTTCTTTCAATTTTGCTATTTTCGGACGATTCTGACCGGCCTAGAAGAGGCTTTTAGAAATGTATGAGTTAGAGTTAGACTTTATTTACTTCTTTATTGCAGGAAGTCTCCCACAAGCTTAATTAAATCGTCTGGAGGTATATTCTTTTTACCTCAGCCTGGCCATGATTTTTGTCCTCTCAGTTAATTTCACGTAATTCAGTTGCAGAAGACAATGCCACGGCTCTACATCCTCTCCATAGCACTTCTTCGTAACTAGGATTATATTCATGTGTTGATCTGTTGCTACAACCAGAGCTCAGTGGTTACAACCCAACATTCAAGCACTTTTCCCTATCTAGCCTAATATTCAAGTGCTAATCTGTTGTTACAACCCAGTATTCAAGCATTTTTTCATGACTAGCCTAATATTCATGTGCTAATCTATTGTTACAACTCAGTATACAAGCACTTCGTGACTAGCCTAATATTCAAGGGTTAATTGATTGTTACAACTCGGCATTCCAAACAGAGAGAATTTTAGATCAGGTTCAAGTAAAAAAGAGTATATAGCATTTTAAAAAAAGACAAGACACCAATATGAAGAGGCTAACCTTGGGGATTCTATATATCCAGCCACAAATCAAACTTTTATTCAGTATTCAATCAAAAACATTACTCTGGGAGAAATCAGGCTACACTTCCCAGGGCGAGACTAACCATTCCCACAGAAGGCGGGAAAGCGTAGGAATAATCTTGCGAGTTAAATTTTGAGCTAAACAGACGATGTTGGGATCGACACGGTTCACATATCATCACTGCTTCTGATTTATCTTTTTAACTCTCCATTTAAATCCTCCTCCTCCTCCTCCTCCTCCTCCTCCTCCTCCTTATCATCATCATCATCATCATCATCATCATCATCATCATCATCATCATCATCATAATCACGAAAAGCACAAAGATATCTCCCTCGTCACTTACTTATGTGCAAAACAGCCAATACCAAGATAGATTCGGCTCATTAATCTTAACTGTTTTTTATCTTGTTTCTTATCTAGTGTGTTAAATCATCAGCATCAGATTATGGTGATATTAGAATGATTTAGGTAATATACAAGAAGGACGGCAAGGTGTAATAAGCAAAATAAAACGCTTAGGAAGAGGTTTTAGGGAGCTTCCATATATAATTGAGAAGAATGCGGGCGACAGAGAATCGTTCCCTCGCATGCTCTTTCGTTGTGTGCTTTGCGTTGGTATCAAAGTATTCATGTAACACCCTCCATTGCCCCCAACCAGCGGAGAAATGTCAGCGAACTTTTGATTAAACACACACACACACACACACACACACACACACACACACACACACACACACACACACACACACACACACACACACACACACACACACAGAAATGGAGCCTATTAAAGTAGCTGTCCCTTCCTTCCTTTTTTTTTTTTTTCTTACAAACCCACCTGCCATCAGCATTTCTAATATAGCTACTGTTTTCACCTTAACTTGGCCCAAATTTTCGTCGCTTTACGTCATAATTCATCTTGCTCAGAGGAAGAATAAGACCATGTTACGGCTCTACATCCATTCTACACCAGTTCTTCGTGACTAGCATCGTATTCTAGTGCTAATCTGTTGCTACAAGTCAGCATTCAAGATCGACAGATGGCAATTATGGGGCAGGTTAGAGTGAGAAGAGAACACCATTGTCCTCTTTACCATTACTCTCTCTCTCTCTTTCAGCACAATTAAGTAACTAACCAGCATCCCACACACTTTCTTTTAGACAACTCTTTCCTTAATGCCCACCACGACGATCACAATTACCCCGTCACCTTCGCACCTCCTGCACCAATTACCTAAAATGACTGGTTTGACTCTTAACCTGTGTGTGTGTGTGTGTGTGTGTGTGTGTGTGTGTGTGTGTGTGTGTGTGTGTGTGTGTGTGTGTGTGTGCACAAACTCGTAAATGAGTATGTGTATTTGTTGTGGGTGCACCTGTGTAGGTATGCATGTGTGGGATATGTATGCATGTATGTATGTGTGTGTGTGCATAAACATGTAAATGTGTATGTGTACCTGTTGTGGGTGTCCTGTGTATGTACAGTATGTATTTATGTATGTATGTATGTATGTATGTGCCATTTTGAGTAGGCTAATGAAGTTTCCGTGTAAGTTTTTGAGTGGGGAAAGCCTGAGAGAGAGAGAGAGAGAGAGAGAGAGAGTCTGTTCAGGAATCAAGTTTTATTTTATTTTATTTTTGAATATTGCTATTCCCAGTTGATTTAATATACTGTAGATTAGGAGACTGGGGGAATTGGAGATAACCTTCAATAAACCCTTCCGTCCAAGCAATCTTCCCTCAGCTGAATAAAATCGTCTGGAGGTAGGAAGAATAACACACACACACACACACACACACACACACACACACACACACACACACACACACACACACACACACACACACACACACACACACACAAATACGTCCTCGGGGTGAAGGGACTAATGAAGATACGGTTTTTATTGAGTTACGGTCTTAATCACCTGAGAGAGAGAGAGAGGGGCCGGGACCACAATTAAATGGTCTACCTGTACACATAGAGCAATTAACAGAGGGTGAGCCGTGATTAAAGGTAGGCAAATAAAGCGAGTGAAAGTGAGAGAGTGAGAAAGGCAAGCGAATGACGCTGAACAAACAGTGAACTATTAACGTGCATTCTCTCTCTCTCTCTCTCTCTCTCTCTCTCTCTCTCCAGTGAGTATGTTCTCCACGTGGGCCTGTGTTTACATCGATCAGCTGACTGGCCACCGCTCTGACAATAGAAAGCGTCTGAATAACATGTAAATACTGAGTCAACATGCTGTGGTGAATGTGGTGGTGGTGGTAGTGATAGTGGTGATGGTGGTGGTGGTGGTGGTGGTGATGGTGGTAAAAGTGGTGTTTTTTGTAGTGGTGACAGTGATGGTAATGGTAATGGTGATAGGAACTGAGATAGATAGATAGATAGATAAAGAGAGAGAGAGGGGGGGAGGGGAGAATTAAAAAGAATCTTCTGTCACTGGTATCATACATATAGGGGGCGTGGGAAAGAGGAAGGGGCTGAGTGGAGAAAGCTAGAGGGACTGTGAGAGAGAGAGAGAGAGAGAGAGAGAGAGAGAGAGAGAGAGAGAGAAAGAGAGAGAGAGAGAGACAGACAGACAGACAGAGACAGACAGACAGAATGTGTGTGTGTGTGTGTGTGTGTGTGTGTGTGTGTGTGTGTGTGTGTGTGTGTGTGTGTGTTTTATGCCAGCAGTTCTCCTACATGTTACGTACCGCCACATGTCACCACTTCTGCGCTAACACCCACCATCCATACCGAAATACGCGTTAGGGATGTCTCATGTAGATCTAGTGTGATGGTACTAGTGGGGATGTGGGTGTTGTGGCAGGTCTTTATAGTCTGCTTTAACCTGATTTTTTATTTTGAATGATATTTGAATCCACATACCGTTCCGTGCCACAGCCTGGATTCTCGCTACCTTATGGACAACAACAACAATAACAGCAACATAGGACGCGTACATAGCCACAAGTTTACATTGTCGTGTAAATAGAAAGGAGGAGGAGGAGGACGAGGAGGAGGGGAAAGGAAGGAGGATGGGAGGAGGAGGAGGAGGAGGGGAGGAAAGTGAGGAGGAGGGGAAAGGAGGAGGAGGAGGGGAAAGGAAGGAGGAGGAGGAGGGGAAATGAGGGAGGAGGAGAGGAAAGGAGGAAGGACTTGAAAGAAGGAAAAAGAAAAATAAGAGGACGGAAGAAGGGAGAAGAAGAATGAGAAGATGGAACAGGGGAGGGAGAAGGAGAAAGAAAGAAGAGGAGGAAGAAAGACGAAGAAGGAGAGGAGGA
This sequence comes from Coenobita brevimanus, assembly GCF_032717465.1. Classification (NCBI taxonomy): domain Eukaryota; kingdom Metazoa; phylum Arthropoda; class Malacostraca; order Decapoda; family Coenobitidae; genus Coenobita; species Coenobita brevimanus. The sequence continues at coordinate 5,493,875 of NC_137050.1, forward strand.
AAGAGACAGGGAAAAGGGGAGAGGGGAAAGGGGGGGGAGAAAAAGGGAGGAGGAAAAAGAGACATGAAGGAAGAGGAGGGGGCAGAAGGCGGAAAGAGAGAGGAGGAAATAGAGACATGAAGGAAGAGGAAGAGGCAGAGGGAGGAAAGAGGTGTTAGGAGGTAATGGAGGAAGGAAGAAGAGGACGAGAGAGACAAATGAGGGAGGAGGGGCAGGGGGAAGAGAAGGGGGAGCAGGAGGAGGAGGGTGAGACACTTTCCAGGAAGCTGAGAAAAATGTGAGTCCAGATGGGGTGGGAAAGTCAAGGGGGGGGGAGGATGGAGGAGGAGGAGAGAGAGAGAAGGGAGAGAAAAGGAGGAAAGAAGGAGGGAAGGGGAGAGAAAGGACAGGGAATAGTCTGGGAGGAAGAGGAAGGGGCAGGTAGGAGCGAAGATGGAGAAACGTAGGAGGCAGGATGGGAAGGAAATGGAAGGAAAAGAGAGGAGGAGGGGGAAGAAGGAGGAGGGGGAAGAAGGAGGAAAAGGAAGGGGAGAAAGAAGGGACTGGCTGGGAGAAGGGGAGGGGGAGAGAAAGAGAGTTGGGAGAGGAGAGCAAGCTGGAGGGAGAGGAAGAGAAGGGAGAGGGAACGAAAGGAGATATAGAAGGGAAAGACAGGTTAAGCTGGGAGGGAAGAAAGGGGGGAAGGGAGGAAGAGAGGGAAAAAGGAATGAGGGAAGAAAGGGAGAAAGAAGAGACAGACAGGGTTAGGGAGAAAGAGTGGAATGGGGAGAAAAGGGAGGGAAATGGACGGGAGGAAATGAGGAAGAAGAGAAGAAAGGAGCAAGGGAGAAAGGAAAAGGGAGGGAGGAGGACAGGCGGAAGGAAGTGGAGAGGAGGGACAATGAATGGAGAAAAGGGAGGAGAGATAGGCAGAAGAAACGTGGAGAAGAGAGAGAGAGGAGAAATGGAGAGTTTGCAAGAGAAGAGCGAGGGAGAAAATGAGATTCAATAAATACAGCTGAACAGATAGAGTAAAATGAGAAGATCCTAGATTAAAGTTAATATGGTTTGGTTAGACTGGGTTTGGGGTAAAATTAGGTGACGTTAGATTAGATTAAGTTAGATTAGAGAAGTTAGATTAGAAAGTGTGTGGTTAATTTAGGTTATGTGAAAGATTAGGCTTGGCTATTCTGATTTAAAATATCAGGTCATGTTAGGAACATCTGATCACTTAGTGGTCAGTGGGTTGAGGAGTTCCTGCTGGATGTGGGGGGTTGAAATTCGAGAATGGTAGAATGACAAAGAAAAACAAAACGTTCTTGTTGGTAAGAGAGTTAGTGGTTGTCAATATCAGAGGAGTGCAAGAGTTAATGGTTGCGGCATTTAAAGGACCGTAAGAAGTGTGGATTGGCGGGAGTACACTCGCCCGAATAAGTGATGACTCGATTTCTTAAAGTTTCGGACGAACTCCCTGGGTCTGGCTACGTTCGCTTGATTGAGAGTTAGCAGACGGAAACAGTCTTTGCCTGCCCTGCAGAGGTAATGCTGCACACACTCATACAACCACACTGTTACCTGTGTGTGTGTGTATTATCAACGCCCAAGGCGTAGCTGTTGTGACTTGTCAGTTTCTGAGTATATATATATATATATATATATATATATATATATATATATATATATATATATATATATATATATATATATATATATATATATATAATATGTATGTATTTATGTATGTATACTAAAATATCTCAGCAATACCTGATACGTGTATCAAAATTGGCATATACTTTGTGTATGAATAAAAAAAGAAGTGCTTCAGGTTTGATGGAAATGCTAGGCAGGGTAGAAGTTAGCAAGAGGAGAGGTAGGCAGGACGAATGATAAGCAGATAGGCAGGACTGGGGGTAGGCAGGCAGGGTGAGGGGCAGCAAGAGAAGAAAGTGGACACACAGCACAGAAAGCAGAGTAGATAGGCAGTAGGAAGTATAGCGAGAGTAGATGGGAAGTGGGTAGGCAGGCAGGAAAGACTGAGATAGGCAGGAGAGGAGATAGGTAAGTAGGAAGAGGAAAAGGAAAAAGGGAATGTATATAAAATGGATAGGAAGGGAAATAGGCAGGAAAGAGAGGAAGCACTGAAGTAGAGGTAGGTAGGATGAAGTAGGCATGTAGGGAGGAAGCAATGGTGGTAGGAAGAAGGGGAGGTAGGCAACCAAGCTAGGGGAGTAGGCAAGAGAGTGGGGTAGAAAGAAGATCAAGAGAAATCGTGAGAGAGGAAGGGAGAATGAGGACATGTGACTGACTTAGTGATTGTCGCACCCCTACTGAGCTAATGTCTACATGAACATTATTTTTATGCCCTTTCCTTCTCCCTTCACTCCTTCCCTCCATCCTTCTCTCCTCTCCTCAGCCGCCTTGTCTCCTTCTCTCCATCCTTGTTCCCTTTCCTTCATCCTTCTTTCCGTTCTTTCACCCTTCTCTCTTTCTTTCATTCATCTCTTCTTTCCTTCATCTTTCTCTCCTTTCCTCCACCCTTCTTTCCTTCCTTTCATCCTTCTCTCTATTCCTCTATCCTTCTTTCCTTTCATCCTTCTCACATTTCTTTCTTCCTTCTATCCTTCCTTTCATCCTTGTCTCCTTTCCTCCATCCATCTTTCCTTCCTTTCGTCCTTCTCTCCCATCCTCACTCTAAGTTTCTCCTACTTTCTCTCCTTTCTTGTCTCCCTCCTCTTTGCTCTGTCTCCTCTTTCTCCTTTTCCTCTCCTTTCCCTTCAGTTTTCTTCCGCAACTCAACATATTTCGTCTCCCTCACTCACTTTCCCACTCCTTCCTCTCACCTCTTCCCTCTTTTTCCTTTCCCCTCCTCCTCCTGCCCTTCCTTTTTCCCTTCCTCTTCTTCCATCCTTTCCTTCCCCTCTCCTCCCCATTCCTCTTTTCCTCCTCCCCTTAATCCCTCCCCCTCCTCCCCACTCCTCTTTTCCTCCTCTCCTTTCCTCCCTCTCTCTCCCTCCTCCCTCTCCCGACCCCCTCCGCTGCAGCTCACTATTTCCTTCCTGATATCAGAAAAATTAGGCATTGTCTGTGAATCTCTCTCTCTCTCTCTCTCTCTCTCTCTCTCTCTCTCTCTCTCTCTCTCTCTCTCTCTCTCTCTCTCTCTCTCTCTCTCCACACAATAGTTTCCACAAATGACGGCGGATTTCACATTTAAATTTAACCTCCTTCAGACGATTATTTTTTCAGTTACGGAGATATTTTTTCTATTGCAGGTGCTAATGAAGGCCGTATCTAACCCCGCCAGTTAGCAAAATCTATTTCTAGGATGAATAAACTGGTGTGGAAATAGCAAGGATGTGATAGAAAGGACGATATTGGAGTGAAGGGGTGAAATGGTATATACTTGCCAGATTGTTTGCACGTACTCGTATCTTGACTTAATTAGCTACCAAACTCTTAACAAACAGTCTGCAGTAAATATTTGAGGAGAGAGAGAGAGAGAGAGAGAGAGAGAGAGAGAGAGAGAGAGAGAGAGAGAGGGAGAAGAGGGGGGGGTTCTAGCAATTACGTCTATTTAGATTTATCTTAAAAAAAAAAAAATGTCTCCTGTTCTTTTTAAGCTGACTAAACTCTCTCGCTCCTCCCAGCTCAGTCGATGGCCAAGTGTAGTCAGATTGGAAAGCCGATTTGACTAGTAATCAAGGAGACGTATTCTTGCCTCATAGCTAAACCTCATCTAATTCCATACAACGACGAATTGGAGTTTAGTTGTGGGAGTTGCCCATTTGCGTCAGGTGAAAGCAAATCGACTATTGTATCCCTTTTTCTTTCGTGTTATAGGACCTACATACGATTTTCTTTTTCTTATATTTATCCCCTGATGTTTTATGACACCTTTATCATTTATTTATTTATTTTTATTTATTTATCTGTTTATTTATTTATGCTACGAAAAGACACGTTTATCCACTTAAGAAGGACTTGTCGGACTGAAGTTTTCTTTTTATCAGTCTCTTGCAACCCCTTCACTTCGAGAGGACTCCAAAAATCTGAATAAAATCGTCGGATGGAGGGAAGACGAATATCAATAAAAAGCAGTCGTAATTAAGAGTTAAGCATCTCATATAATGTACGTATTAACCAAAGAGAACGTTGAAAAATACTGTTCACCCATACACGTTATAATGAACCAGATATTATACTTTACGATAGATTTTTAAATACGGATGCAGAATGTAAACACTGGTGACGCTAAACTTGTCACGGTAATACCTTGGTGTGTGTGTGTGTGTGTGTGTGTGTGTGTGTGTGTGTGTGTGTGTGTGTGTGTGTGTGTGTGTGTGTGTGTGTGTGTGTGTGTGTGTGTGTGTGTGTGTGTGTGTGTGTGTGTGTGTGTGTGTGTGTGTGTGTGTGTTTTGCCGCCACCCACCGCCCGTCACGTCATGCCACACGTCAGACTAAGTGTAGGTGGGTAAAATAAAAATGACTGAATAAAAGATTGAACGTAGCTTATGAGGAGCAGAATTACTGAATATTGAACAAGGTGGCACCATGAACCAACACAAACTGAACTGCTGTGTCACTAGATCTGAGTAAAGGAAGGCTACATAATTTACATACACGATTACCTTTAATGATGTGGCGTCTCAGTTTGCTGCCATGAATTCTTGTACAGGTAATTACCAGCTGTGAACATTATCTCTCTCACAAGACTTCTCTCCAGATTATTTGTATGAATTCAGCTTTTATTTCAGGTAACTTTGGGAATGAGAAAAAAATTATTATGCCCACCATATTTGTGTGTAACAAAAATTCGACCATAGGTTGAAGGAGTGCGGGAGGGGAAGGAGGGCCAGGAACCCTTCCTCTTCGTATTGTCTAGGGGCGTGGCGACCCCATCGCCCAGCGCTAATACTACAGGCATCCTCGTGCATCCTGTGGCACACGAAGGGCAACAGTACCCATGGTTTCCTTTCTCCTCTGACTTATGTTCCCAAAGCCGTGTTCAGTAATCATCTCAGCCATTGTCAACGTAGAATATTGCGTTATGATAATGAATATGAAGTTTTCATATATATATATATATATATATATATATATATATATATATATATATATATATATATATATATATATACAGCATATATATATCTATCTATCTATCTATCTATCTATCTATCTATATATATATATATATATATATATATATATATATATATATATATATATATTACCCTCTCGTAATTTCCCGCCACAAGATAAACTGTCGCGAAAAACGTAATATATCCTCACTTTCACTGTCTCCCTGTGTTTCTGCTTCTGCCTGGCTGTGTGCAGTATTCTCTCTCTCTCTCTCTCTCTCTCTCTCTCTCTCCATGGGTTTTGGTCTACAGCTTTTTTTCTTCTTTCAACCACACCATTTTCTCACACTCTCCTAGTCATTCTCTCACTCTCCTTTCGCTCCATATGGCAGAACAAAGTTGGGTTAAACCACTCATTATGACGTCAAGTGTCTGTCTGAGCGTTTCCACGGTTATTTATTTTCAGTCCATTGACCTCTTTTTCATTTCTATTTTTATTCATGTATTTGCTTATTTATTTATTTTTTTATTTGGGTATTTATCATATTTTGAGATGTGAGGCTTTTAGTGCAAGTAGAGGTTGCCTTCTAATCAGCGTTTTTCATTACAGTCGACAAAATGGTGAAATATTATTGGAACTTTCAGTATAATGATTAAAACTAGTCTCCAAAGGGTTGCTGATAAGGCCTAGCAATGGTACCCAACAGTGAAGTTTATTTAGATCACACGTATCATAAAGGGAATATGATTAGTTATGTTAGCTTGTAATGTATTAGTGTTTGGGACCGATTTAAACGAAGTAGAATTCTCTCTCTCTCTCTCTCTCTCTCTCATTAGAACATCTGGCTTTTTGGTTCGACACAGAAAGTGAAATTTGCATAATGTGTGTGTGTGTGTGTGTGTGTGTGTGTGTGTGTGTGTGTGTGTGTGTAGCAGTCTTTAGAAAAGTGTATGTATGTTCTTCAGTAAGTTATGCATTGATATTTTTAGTGTGTGTGTGTGTGTGTGTTTACCAACAAACATGCTTGCCTCTGTGTTTATATGTTCTTACTGCAATGTTTGTACGTTTCTATGAGTGAGTGTAAATATGTATGCTTGCCAAGTTTGTGACGTGTATGTGGCATTGCATGGTTTATATACACACCACCATGCAGCCACACCCTTCTGACCCACGTTCACTCACCATACACATCTACACCCACCCACACCCACCATACACACCTACACCCACCCACACCCACCATACACCTACACCCACCCACACCCACCATACACACCTGCACCCACCCACACCCACCATACACACCTGCACCCACCCACACCCACCATACACACCTACACCCACCCACACCCACCATACACACCTACACCCACCCACACCCACCATACACACTTACACTGATTTTACACATACCTACACCCACCAGTAGCCACGTACACCCACCTACAGTACACCGACTTTTAACACACGCCTACACCCACCTACACTCATACACACCTACACTGACTTTTCACACGAAGACACCCACCTACACTACACCTAGCAGCCACCTACACCCAGCACCCACGTACACCCAGCACCCACGTACACCCACTTACACCTAACATTGCCTTCATTGTTTCAGCTTGAGTTTCACAAGGTAGCAACACTTTCACCTCACACCCCCACAATTATCATCCTAGCTCACCATCATCGTCACTGTCATCACCATCATTATCACTGTCAACTAGCATTAGGTCTCCCATTCCTGCTATCATCATCACAATCATCATCACTGTCACCTACCATCACTGTTATCATCACACACTGTCATCATCACTGTCATTACCTGTATCATTCGGTCTGCTGTTCTTGCTATCATCATCACTGTCACCTACCATCACTTGTCATCACACTATCGTCATCACTGTCACCTACCATCACTTGTCATCACACTATCGTCATCACTATCATCACCAATATCGTTAAGTCTGCCATTCCTGCTATCATCATCACTATCATCATCACTCACCTGCTATCACTATCATCACCAATATCATTAAGTCTGTCATTCCTGCTGCCATCATCACTGTCATCTCTCACACTTATCATCACCCTCTGTCATCATCACTGTCGCTGTTGCTGTCATTTTTTTTTCATTACGTCTACTACTTGCATAATTGCCATCATTATCATCATTGCCAGTATTATCACCACCATTCACAACCACTAACACGGCTGTCATATTTAGCAACA